>NW_006800313.1:149481-187943 GCF_000485575.1 Poecilia formosa | reverse complement strand
ATCAGGAAGATTTCAGAACCTCCACTAATCAGCAAATGGAAAAAAAAATGATCTGGAAAATTTATAGCGTGGAGCAAATTCCATTTTCTCTGTCATACACCATCGAGAAAGGGGAAGAATACCAGTGATATCCTGTAATAACCTCTGACCAACAAGAAACTTAAAGGGTAGAATCTGATCGACTCGTGATTCTTGAGCTATTCCATTTACATCTGGAGACTCAACCTTACACACCTGTCTGTTATGACGAGCTTGTCTGTCTGTCCTTATGTTTATTCTTTTTGTTTTGCTGTTGTTTCTAAAAAAAAAAGATTAAAAAAAAGAAGTGGAAAAATGAAGCCCATTCACTATTTCAATCAGAAAGAGTTTAAAATGTTTTTTTTAAAACACACCTTTTGATTAACATCCGCTTTTACTTTTTGGGGGTTTGAGGGAAGGTATTTGTTAGTTTTTGGGTTTCGGTTTTTCATTTAGCCTTTTAGTAGAAATAAAACTGAGTTTTTCAGCATATCCTGAAATAGAAACGGTAGTTCAGATCAAACTGCAAGGAGACTGAGATATTTAAAAAGAATAAAACGTAATGATCTTTAAGGTACATGAAACGTTTCTCACAGCATTTCACACAGCGGTGCCCCTCAAGCTTTGCTCCAGGATCACTCTCTTTCTGGGTAATATTTGCAGACATAATATGATCCAGTTCATGGACTTCCCCAATAAAGTGTTCTGTAATTGTTCTTTTTTCAATTTTTGACTTTGATCATTTATGGTGGAAGTTGAAATACTTTAAAAAAAGTGCTAAAAGAGCAACTTGACATTTTATTACTAAGCAACTTGTCATAAAACTTTAGCAGTATCCAGTTTTGTTTCCTGTTTTTTTTATATATATATCTTTAGTTCATGACATGAAATCCAGTTATGGGAAAACTAGAGAAGCTAAAGGGATTCTCTTCTGACTGACCTTTCAACCATCAGTCAGTGACCACAATAGTTTCTATAGTTCGTGTTACAGGAAAAAGTAGGGATGTGTTGCAAAATATTAGAAATCTGGATGCATTTTGTGTTAATAATAAATTCATACTTTTTAATATAAAACCCTTATTTTCTTCAGGTTATGTAATTTATGACCAAAACTAGATTTTGTGTTTCTGGTGTTTAAAGACAAGAAACACAAAGTTCAAGATCACATGACTCTGTGTCCGAGCCAAATAACCTCTCATGGGTCTGCAGAGTAGAGGGACTTTCAGCTCTTTTCAGAAGAAAACGGCTCATTCGGCTCCCAAACGGCTCTTCATTTATTATCATCGTCTCATATTTTACCATACCTTGGCAAATATGAATGTTTTGCATGATAAATCATTTTGCATTCAATGTTCCCCATACAAGAAGCCTACACTTCCTTAATTGTTCTTTTATGAAAGCACACATTCATACTTTGTAAATTTTAATCAACATTTTAATTAATAAAAACTACTCTCTGACTCTCTCCTCCTCTGCTGCTTGTCGCTCTGCTGTGTTTGTAGCTCCACCCCTTACACTGACGAAAATTGTATATTTATGTTTAGTGGCTGTTTGTCCAAAAACTCAAAATCCAAAAATAAAAAAAACAAAAAAAAAAAACTTAAGGCTTCAAGGTGATGAAAGCAAAAAGTGAATTCAACTCAAATAGCCACTTGATGCGGGTTTCTGGCTTACGCAGTTCCAAAAATACAAAGAGTCAAAAATGCAGCTCTTTGTTGCTTTATTCCATATTCAGAGAAACAAGTTACAGGCGCCACAGGATTCTGCTGCTTCTATGATCTTCTGTTTTCAGTTTTTTAACTAAAACACGCGTAGCAGCTAAAATCTTATATTCTGGGCTACTGGTTGTTGTTCCTGGAAGGCTTTGGTTTTATGTGCAATCCATTAAGATTCTTACTGCCAAACTTGTAATAAAGTAATTTATTTCCAGTACAATGTCCATTGTCTTGCTATTTCCATTTATTTCTGCATTTGGAGAATCCAAATTATACATAGTATTTTCCAAAACATTTACGGGCATTAATGAAGTTCATTAATAGAGAAAAAATGAACTTGAACTGATCCCATCAATGACTTTCATTGGGAAACAACAGCTGATGAGGAATATTAACAATGGGTATTTGTAAATGACTTTCATCTCTGTAACAACCAATTTTACTTGCTATCAAAGTGAGCACATCCTTGACTTATCAATAAAACACATTTCATTTTATTGGTGAATTCTTAAACCTATTTGTTTCAAAAAGCTGTACTAGGGAAATGCATGTTTTCTATTTGTTGACCAAAAATAAACATAGGAAATTTAAAGCATTAGAAAAGATCAGAAGAAATAAAATCTTCCAGTCATTTGTGTCTTAAACTAAATAAAGCAAGCAAACCAGCAAACCTACTTTTCTAAGTAAAGCCACTAAATTATGCCACATTTGCAGACGCTAGGTCAGAGGGAAGCACCACATTTAAAGGTCTATTTAAATCTCAGGAGCCTTTTTGATTGCTTATTAAAAATCTAAACCATAATTTTGACCTTTGTCTTAAGTTAAAGGAAGATGAATTAAGTAAAGGCTACAAAGGAGAAAATAGAGTTAACAGTCTCATTCTTTGTGAGGTTCTGCTCCAGTTTTCCTCAGTCCTACGAGAAAGCAAAGTTCATTTGTCAAGCCTCCAAGTTGAGGTAAGTATTGCTCATTATAACAATTATAAATAATAATAGTAAAAAATGAAAGTATATTATAAAAAGCCATTGTGTAAAAATTATTTCAACCCTTTTTAAAGAAATTGCATGATTTGAGAAGTTCTTTCAGATCAGGGAAAAAGTAAAAATGTATTTTTCTTATTACTGTTAGGCTAATTAGAAAAAACTGACACCCATAGAAAATGCACTCCTCCCGTTTAGCCAGCAGATGTCGCTCTTTTACAGCTTGATTCCACATGGTTACTACAGTTTGAAGTAGCCAAGCGTTGTTCATTGTGAATCTCTGCTGCACCGTATGGCTGCGAAGGTGACTGTAGCTTCTCTGATACTGATGAATAACATTTTCTGTATTTAAATATTTTACTTGTTTTTTTTAAGCTTTCTTGTAATTTCACTTTTGATAGAAAATAAATTATGAAACTGGACTAAATGTATTATTTTGGCAAGTGGCCAGGGGCGCCTCCAGGAACCTTGGGCCCCCTGACAAAAACTTAAATAAACACATACACACACAGCTGCTGTTACAATGTCTCGAGTCTATCTGACCCATAAAAAGCGTTACAATTTCAAAGGCTTGCATCTGCCTTGTTTTCTTTGGTCCAATACTGATAACTAGCACAATATTTACTGCTCATGAATTTTACATACAAGAGTAAAATTCAGTCTGCATACAGTATGCAAGTAGGTCGCTTAAGTTTTTTCTATTAGATACTGAAATGTCTCCCCATGAGCAACAGTCAAAAGCAACGTGCAACTACACACAAAAAATCCAGACTTCTCAAAAATGCTATGTAGTTGCATTTTATTCAGGCTGCAGTACATAACTTTAATAAAATATATGTTTTCTACAGATTTTTTAAAGCTGTCATGATGTCGTAGCAATTTGTTATGAGACAGATAATCTGTGAAAACAACCAATCTTCTCCATCTCCTTCCTGAATTACTATTACTGGTTAAAGTAATGCACCATTCTGACCAAAACAACCAATCAGAACCAGTAGGACGCTGTCAATTAGCCTCATTCATTCACTGCTAAATGTGCTAATGGTGGAGAAACAACTTATTGTTACAGGAAAATCATTTATCAGCCATCACTGGTAGCTATGCTAAGTAGACTAAGCATTCACAACAGGCTATGCTGGCTACAGAATAGCACAGAGTGAGGGGAGGAAGGATGAGCAGCACCACATGAGATTGTGATTGACAGCACTAAAACTCTCCTGCCTTTGACTGGTTGTTTCCAGCACTGGGAGAAGGCAGAAGAAATAGATTTTTCACAGATTATCTCTCATGCCATACTGTCACAACATAATGACAGTTTTAACAAATATGTGGAATTTTTTTTATTTTATTTTATTTTTTTTATAAAAGTGACATACTGCAGCTTTAATTTCACTTAGGAGAGGACGGGTCAGGAGGATCGTGAGTTAGAGCTGCTGCTGACTCACTCATCTGTTGTTAAGTGGTAAAAGGTACATTGGACTAGTTAAATATATGAATAAGTTGGTAATTTTTTTCCTTAATTCATTAAATGCTAGTGAAAAGGAGGTAAACAGTAATCTGTAACTAAGCTAATTATGCTAAATGATTAATCTCACACAGTCTACCCACCTCTCTTGGAGAAAAACTGGGTTATAAATTAACACTCTTGCCTTTTTCTCTCTCTCCCTCTTTTTTTTTTAAACCTGATTTTATAACTTTTCTTAGCAGCAGAGTAACTGCCACAATCATTTGTGTTTCCTACTGACTGAATGAATTACTTAACGCAGACAGGGGAGTTCAGGGCAAATATGAATGTGTGGTTTTTGATCTGGGAGTGGGAACATTACATTTTTACTGCTAAAAACAATCTTTGAAAATACAATATGATTAATTTTGTAATTGACAGGGCACCGTGTTTTTTTGTTTTGTTTATTTTCTATGAACAATAAATAAATACATAAATTATGGAGGGCCCCCTTGTGGTCAGGGTTCTGTCTGTCGGTCAGACTTGTTTTCACACAGAGGTTTGAAGGTGTCAAAGCACTGAGCAAAATTCAACCTCAAAATGTGGCCTTCTAGTTTTGTGGATGGGGAGGAGGGATAGTTGCAGACTGACCCACTGAGGAGGACATGTTAGGGCTCTCACCATGGTAAAGTGAGAGCTGCCACAACTTCTGGGCCCAGAGATCCTCCTCCTCTGGAACGATTGACTGCGGCCTCGGAAAGCAGCAGACCTTGAAGAAGTAGTCAGAGTACTCAATACATCGCCAAGCATCTCAGCCGTTCTGTATTGCAGTCAATTCCTTTCTTTGTTGGGGCTGACTCACGTTCTGCTTGTGGGAAAAATGCACCATGACTTCTGCCTCAGTTCTCCCTTCTTCCTGCAGTGCTCATTACTGAAACAGCTTGTCTTACGGGGCTCTCTGCTGCAGATTTACTTTGTATTTCATTTCTTTGTGACATTCATCAATCCTCTCTTGGACCTCTGTAGCTGTCCAGCTGTCTGCTGATTTGCTCTTAATAGTGAAGGTTCGTTGCAGTGTCTCACAAACATCATGGCCACCTCTTTACTGATGTCACCTATACTTTTTCTTTGGCGCTGGAGACACTCCTCAGCTATGTCGGCTGCTTTATTCAGTAATCAATGGGACCCTCATTAGCTCTGGGAAGTGTACTATAGAGGTCAGCGAGAGGCATGCATGAGTATGTGATGTCACTGAAGTGTTGTTTGAGAACAGCATAAATTGCTTCAGGCTGCTGAGCGAAGAGTCACTGCGTATGTCTATTCTCACTACATCTCTGGCTCTTCCCATTAACTTGTCCATAATCTCACCAGGCTGATCTGTAATGTATTTCTTTGTCAAATGCACTGACATCAACTCGACCCGCTCCAGAACAGAGCATTTGTCAGTTACTTCCCCACAAAAAGTAGTAGTAGTTGTTGTTGTTGTTTTGGCATCAATGTGGTGATTTGTGTGAGGTCTATTGTAGCGCCACACATTTTGTGTACATTTACATTCTCTGCACACACCTGACTGTAACCTTTCTGTGACTGAATTTTCCATCTTCCTACAGGGGAAGAGGTAGGAGGAGTTTGAACATTGTGATCAACAAACAAATCAGCCCCACCCTCACGAGTGTTACTAGGGATTCCCCTGGTATAACCTGGAAAAACCAAATAACTTCGGTGAGGTGGTGATGTTGTGGATAACATTGTTCCTCTACCAAAACTCAAAAACTCACTCTAGAACGTGTCATGCCTACTTAAATGTGTCACAAATCAATTTAGTTAAAAAAAAAAAAATAGAAGAACAAATCTATTCACAAAATGCTAAACAAAATGCAATAAATTCACACACACAAAATGTAAGCAGCTGATTGTTGCGTGTATTCTGGACCTGGTGGCTGCAGACAGGAGAGCTTCCCTCTGAAGGGGGGGCGCTTGATGCCATCCTCTTCTACTTTTGGATCAGAGACGCTCGGCCTAATTGGACGTCGTCATTCTGTGTTTGAGAGTGTCACGAGCAGTGATTGGCCGTTCCGGATGTTGGCGATGCACTGGCGGATGGTGAGTGTGGAGATTTGCCGTGCAGACTTAAGAAAAGAGTGGTGAAAATCCGTCAGTGTGCCAGAGCTGAGCTCAACAGCAAACACAGCCAATAGGTCACGGAAGCGCGCTGGACCGTCTGTTAGGCAGGTTGAATATCCACGTCTGTAATTCTGTCTGCTGACATATTTGGACACAGATGTATTTTTATGAGTGCAGGTAGAACACACTTGTTTTTTCAGAGGCATTGATGGAAGAACAGCGGGACCTAAACAGCACGGACAGCAGCGAGGGAGAGAGCGTTTCCCCGTCGCTGGGCATCCTGCCTCTGCAGGCCGGCCCACAGACCAACAGAACAACAAACTTCTTCATTGACAACATTTTGAGGCCGGATTTCGGATGCAAGAAGGAATTCGGTCTGAGTCCGAGAGAGAAGGCACAAAGCTCTGGTCGGGGGCGGCTTCACCCGGTTCTTGGCAGGCCGTTTTCCAGGACGCCGTGCCTGGACTCCAGCTGCAGCAGCGACAGCACTTCATCCTCCACCGTTTCTGCGGCCAGTGGCACAAAGTGCAGCAGCAGCGAGAGAGTCACGGCCACCGCGGGCTCTGATGAGAACAGCGAAGAGTTGAAGTACGAGGAGAAGGACGAGGAACGTTCTGCCTCCTCGCCGGTGGTGATGAACGGGACCGGGACCCCCACACCGGAGAGCCAGGCCCTGCTCTGGCCCGCATGGGTCTACTGTACCCGGTACTCTGACAGGCCTTCTTCTGGTAAGACGATAGATTCACGAACAGATTCAACATTGATGTAAAATATGTTAGAACAGGACATCGATTTTGTTTTTTAGATTTTTAATTTTGATAAAAACAAACCACATACATTTACACAGACTTTCCAATAAATACATTAGATTTATAGATTTTCACTGAAAGATGCAACTTTACAATAACCCTGCTTCACACAGTCGCATTTTGTTTGACCTTTTTGTCCATGAAACAAAAAAAATATATATATTTTGTATTATCTTCCAAAATAAAAATATTTTTGCTTATTTATACTCTAAAATTACTCCTCAATTAGAATTTGGAAGAAGTCTAAATAAAATAAAATAAATTAAGAAGAAAACCAAGCTACAAAGGAACACTATAATTACAGTGAAATGTTTTTTAAAACGCCATTTAATTTGATGCAGCTTTTCATCAAACCTGAATCTTCTGTTGTTTGTTTTTTGTCCCAGTGTAATATTGTTTTTTCTTTTTTAATATTTTGTTTTTTGTCTCAGTGTAATATTGTGCGTGTGTGTTTTAAAAGATCAGTTTTTCAGCTGAATATGTGTAATGTAGTCTTATTTTAATTTTATTTTATTAAGTTTGTTTGATAGGAACAGACAAAGGTTAACATACACAAACTGAATAAAACAGCATTCAGCAGCTCTCTCAATTTATAAAACATGTAATGTATTAATGATTGTGTTCAAATTTATTAACTGAACTTCACCTAATTTGACCCTTAAATACTACTACTACTACTACTACTACTACTACTAATAATAATAATAATAATAATAATAATAATAATAATAATGATGATGACATGCTTGGCTATACATTAAACACATACATGCAGATAGACTTTTCTCAGTGTGGTTCGTCAGACAGGTGGCTTATGCTGTTTCTGGCTCTCTGCCTGCTTTTCTTGCATATTTCACCACACAGTGTTGCTAATATTGGATCAGAATGTAGAGAGTGAAAACGAGTAGCAACTACTAAAATTAAGCAAAAAAGAAAAACAAAAGCTGAAAGCTAAAGTTGGAATGGTAAAACGGGTAGGAATTCCTCAGTGGACATGTTTTGTTCCCTCCGTTTTGAAACCATAAAAATCTAAATGAATTTCCTTTAGGACACACCTTTGAGATGAATCACTAAATTCAATAATAATAATAATAATAATAATAATAATAATAATAATAATAATAATAATAATAATAATAATAATAATATCTAGTAAGTAAAAGATTAATTATAGAGTAAGCGGCATTTATTTAAGCCTGTTTTATATCCTTTAAAGAGACGAATGAGTTTGTTTTGTTTCAACATCTTTGGACCTTTGGACTCGAGCCGTCTGGGGACAGAACCATGTCGTGGCTTCACGTTTAGTCGAAGGCCTCTATAGTTTTAGGTCAGATCCGTTCCGGGGTTTATAGTACCGGTTCCGCTCAGTTCAGTTCTGAAGGGGCGAAGCGGTGTGTCCAGTGCTGAAACCGAAAAACTTACTGAACGCAGAAGGTGCGTAAAGGTATTTTCTCTGATTCTTACGTTGATTTGCGCTGCGCTGTATATTCATATTTTCGCTCTGCTGCCACTTGCTCTTACTGCAGGCCCAAGGACGCGGAAATTGAAAAAGTGTAAAAGCTGCAAAGAAGACAAGCGGCCGCGCACGGCCTTCACGGCGGAGCAGCTCCAGAGGCTGAAGACCGAGTTCCAGGTGAACCGCTACATCACGGAGCAGCGGCGGCAGGCTTTGGCCCGGGAGCTCAACCTCAACGAGTCTCAGATCAAAATCTGGTTTCAGAACAAAAGGGCCAAGATAAAAAAGGCCAGCGGCTTCAAGAACGGGTTGGCGCTGCAGCTGATGGCACAGGGACTCTACAACCATTCAACCACAACCATCCAGCAGGACAAAGAGGACAGCGACTGAGGGGCTGAGCTGGACCCGGGACAGCGCATCACGGATCGGTGGGAGGGTTCAGTGTTTGGCTGCAGAGTTAAACCCAAGCTGTTCGTCCTCTTCACCGAACTGTCGCCGATAAAGAGGAAACAAAAGACTACCAAAGATTTTCCACGGAAAGCTGAACGATAGTTTTAATCAACTTCAGGTTCTGCTGAAACCAGGACAACAGGTTCGGCTGCAATAATAATAATAACAATAATAATAATAATAACAATAATACTGCTTCTCAACAACAGATGATGTTCGGCAAATTCAGACTGACATTAATTATAAGATCCAGATGTGCCATGACTTTAACAATCAGCGAGCCAAATGCTGCTGTTAAGTTTGTCTGCTGCGATTCCCCACATAGAACTGAACGATAAAAAAAACTAAACCCGTTCAGTTCTGATTAGCCCAACAAACGATGGACTGCTGAATAAATAACATAAAAAGAACCTAATTAGTCCTGGGAAATGTGTTGGCCTATATTATGCTAAGAGAGTTTTTTTTTTCTTTTTTTTTTGTAGGGCAGCAAGAGTCCCGATAAATACGGTAAAAATGCTCCGTAAATGTTCTTCGTAAGCATAAAATATTACGAATAAAATCAAATAAAAAATATAGAAAATGTCATGTTTATACGGTTTGTAATTAAATATTCTTAATATTTTGTTTATAAACGTTATGCTACAAGATAAGCGACGGTTATTTATATAAACTATTTTGTGTATCAGGACGGCTGCAGATAGAGAAGAGCAGAGAGGCAGGTTACAAGCTCAGGCTGTCAAAATAAACTCTTTTATACCCCATCAAATATTCACACACTGACCCCATTTACCCCAGCGGATGAAACGGAATAGTCAGTCAAATTGCTGCTGTCCCTTTAGGGCAGCCACAGCGCGGGGTCTCGGTTCATCGGTCCTGCTGAGTGGAACTGCGGGATTCTTGGTAAGGAGATGAACTCACACAGTGGAACTCGCCGCTATCAGAGATGTTGAAGCTTTGCAGAGCATGAAATTGTCTCCGTGCTTCTACATTCAGCCATTTCATCAACAGTCATCCAAATTCAAGCCTGGAACACAAATGTGCTGCAGGTGCAGCCCGATCTGTGGCTTTTCTGCCCGGAAAAGAAAAGAAATGTTCATTTCGCACCTAATGTCATCGAGTCGATCGTTCCCGTATCTGTCTGTCTCCGTTATTTTTGTTGTTACGTAGTTTTTGTTGGCTACACGCGCAGCTGCAAAAGACCATTGATATATACTGAATTAATTAACAAATTAAATAATTAATGCTTCAAAATCTTTCATTTAAAATGGAAAAGATTTTATTTTGAACGTCTTAAAAAAATACTTGTTTTAATGCAATCAAGTATTGATTTGAACATAGAGAAACTTTTCCAAAATAGACCTCGTGACAAAAAAAAAAAACAAAAAAAAAACTTTTTTATTTTTTCACATCCTCTCAACCAAAGAAAAATGTAGCTGATCCAGTGGACTGAGGGAAATCGAGATCTGGGTTTTTTCTTTTTACGTTACAGAAACTCAGTGGCTGGTGAGCAACGTCAAACAATAAAATGATGTTTACATTCAGGGTGTTTATTACAAAACTTTTCAATGAAATGTAAATATATAACAGGAAGTTAAATGTCAGCGCACGATTAGCTTGTATGGTTGAATAAATAAATATGGTTGAGCTGTAGAAGCAGCGGGTATAGTTAAAGCCTATTTACTTATCATTCGCACGTTGAACTTTTTTTTTTTTTTAACAGACATTCAGTTTTCCATTTCCACCACTGACCCATCCATCCATTTCCTAAACCGGCTTAATCCAGGATGAATCTTTGCTACGGGGAGGAGGGCTGGTGGCGTCCATCACTTGGCCTTTCTTGGAAGAGGCGTCACATTGTGACCGCAATGCGGTTCCATATCAAACCTTAATGTGACTGACAGGTTTTCATGGAAAGATAAAAAAAGCCTAATTGAAAAAGGTTAATAGTGTCCCCACAGCCAGAGCTGAATGGCAGCTATCAGGAGCAAACCAAGCCAAATTAGGATAATAGGCTGGGCAGCAAGAATAAAAAAATAAAGAACTGAATATTTTAAATGGTCGTTTGATCTATTGAACCCTCCTCAAGGCCGATTCAATGACACGTACCATTTTATTGAAACTGTAATTTTTTGTGTATGTGTTGCTGCCTCTTGGCCAGGCCTTCTTTGAAAAAGAGGTTTTAAATCTCAATGGGCTTTTTATACTGATAAAATAAAGGTTAAAAAATAAAATAATAAAAGCAAGGATGACCTGGGGGCCCTTTGTGGTCCCTGTCTTCAGATCAAGAACGATAAATTTGTCTCACCAGCAGAGATTTTTGATTCAGATGGAGACATTTTATTTACATTTTTGTTTTAATTTTTTTTTACTTTTTTCAAAATCACAGTCATTTACAGTTCAAAATCTCACCGTAAGATAAAATTAAGTCCTCCAATCTCATGGGTATTTATAATAAAACTGTAGGGATAAGAGTGTAAAATGATGGACGGATGGGATGTTAAAAATGTTGGATTATTTATACAAAGTTTGGTTTTGCTTAATCTGCTTGACAAAATTAAAGTCACTTTACTTTGACTTTCCTTTTCATGTAACGAAATCAGAAAGTACTTTAAGCAAAGAACAGTCTTGCTTGATAAACCTAAATAAATCATGCAAATATTTGCATTAACTTTTTAAGTAGATGGGGCAGAATATTGATATCAGTGTTGCTCTGTAAATAAGCTGAAATCAAACACAAAAATGACTCAAATCCTCAAACACCTATGAAGCATGGGCTGTTTTCCTCATGACATTAGTATATTTTGCAAAAAAAAACACCAAACGAACTGAAAATCACTCTTTTCTCAGAAATTGAAGTACAAAAACCATTAAAATTACTTTAATGTCATAAACATGACACACAGAGAGAGAGAGACGACATTAGCATCCATCTTACCAACACAGGGATCTTTTGCCTGGCTGCTTTGTCAGTCAAACATGCCTTGTGCCGTGTCATTTATTAAAGTCCCACCAGCTATAATATTTTGGAACCAACAATAAAAATAGTATAAAACAGAAATAGATATACTATAATGCAAAATATAAAGCAAAAAGACTCCAACACTCCGTCCATGCAGCCATTTCATTAAGAACAAGGCAACGTGCAGAGCACTGCAGCTCTGATTTGCTAGTTTTTTGTCCTTTACATTTGCATACATGAAACTGCACCATGTTCATCTTCAGGACTGACCCGCTCCGGCATAAGATTGTTTTTGGTTTGCTGAACAGTGTGCAAACTATCACTGCTTCCCATGTTTCTGTCAAGTTTGAGCAGAGAAACAAACAAACAAACAAACAAACAAACAAACAAACAAACAAACAAACAAACAAACAAACAAACAAACAAACAAACAAACAAACCAACATAAGTCAGGAACTGTTTCAATCAAGTAATTTCAAGTTTTAAAAAAATGCTTTTGGTGCTTAACAAATTATAGTCAGCTTTACTAAATTGCACTCACTAAAATTTAACAAGTTAATAAATTTTTTTTAATTTGCATATAATTATAATGCAAGGAGAACTTACTTAATAATAAAGTTAGATTAGTATGTCATTACAACTTATTCAAAATTAAGTTACTCAAGTTGTGTAAACTTAAGATGTATATACCATACTAACATTTTTGAGTTGTGTAAACTTGATTTTCATGAGGCAACAAGTTTGCAAACATTTTTAAAGTAAAGTCCACTTATTTGTTTTACACAGTGTAGTTATTTATTCAATTAAGGCAATCCAAGATTTTCCTAAGTATACTGTAATGTGTTCAAGTTAGCTGGACTAACTTGATGTGGCTAAGTTAAGTACAAGGTAGTATGAATGAGATTATGGATTAAGCCTTAATCCATAATCTCATTTATGGAATAAGACTGTAGTTTGATTCCACAGATGTTAATATTAAGACTATGGTGATATTTTCCAAAAACAGCTTAATTTTAATAAACTGCAGGATTTTAATAGCAGCCCATTTCACTGTTTGGCTCAGATTGTATTATTTGACAAAATTAATGAGCAACATTAAGATTAACTGAGAAAGGTTAACGCTATGAAAAAAATGGATAGTTAGACTTTGATGACATTTGATAAAATATAAACTGGAGCTTAAAGCTATTCCAGTTTAGATATCCCAGTGAATAATTTGACAATGTCTCAGGAAACCAGTAAACTGTTGTGTAGAAACTGTGAAGAAGTTGGTATTAATGGAAACCCTGACACAAGAACAATATTTGAATTGTTGTGGTGGCGCAGGGGTTAAGCACAACCCACATATGGAGGCTCCAGTTTTCAATGTGACTGTCGTGGGTTCGCTTCCCGGTCTTCCCCTTTTCTCATTACTCACTTTTTTTTGGTCAATTTACTACCAAATAAAAGTCACTAAAGCAATTAAAACCTTTATTCCCCCCAGAAACTACTGGCCAAATTCATTTTAAGACATTAGATGCTACAAAAACACCAGCACAATTCGCAGAATATAATTTACTTTTATTTCAAAACATCAAACAGCACTGACAGCAATATACAACAAAGGTCATACATTCATGGTACTTTGCACTGAAGGTGAAGTGTGCTTTGAAAGTTCATTGGAAGCAGCCATGGATGTTGGTCACTGATGGTGAAGTGTCTTTGATGCTGCTCTTGTTTTCGCCAACATGAAGGAGGAAGACTTCCAGCCTGGAAGGAAAAACATGAAATATAGCAGAAACATTAGGATAAATAAATATTTTAAAAAGTAGTGTGAACAAAACTAATCAGACTCACCTGTGTGTGTCACCGGCATATTAATTCAAATTACTCTGCCCACCTGGTTTACAAGATAAAGCATAAAAAAGTCAGAAATAATTACTAAAGAAATTAGTCAGCTTTTAGAAAAATTTTGGACAGCATTAAAAGTCGTGCCAACCTGTCTGAAGAAATGTGTTGGAGTCATCATAACAGGCTTCAGTGACCAACATGACACACTAACAAAGAGAAAACATTTTGGCAGTTTTTAGATATGCCACAGGTACAAAATACCAGAGTCAAATGGCTCAATTGCCTCCTCAATGTGTAGATATGTTCTCCAGAGTCCTGCTAATCACCTAATTATTGTATTCAGGTGGTGCAGCAGCGGCACATCTAAATGTTGCAGGACAGTGGTCCTCCAGAACTGGAGTTTGACACCTGTGGCATAGTTCAAGCCAATCCCCCGTTTTGCAGCACAGCCACTCCCCCGTTTTGCAGTCTACAGCCAAAAACTTAAAGAAAATGACCCCGCAGCTAAATAATGTTAATTCAAATGGCCTCCAGATTTTCTTGACAGTTTCGATGTTCGGTTAAGACAATAAAAAGTGATATCCAAACAAACAAATGTACGTTAAGCGAACTGTGTATATGAATCAATACTCCTGTGTAAACAGAAAAATAATGCCTCCATAAAAAATAGTCAAAAACATGATAATTTTAACATGAAACTTACCTTGTTATAATAAGCTCCAGACAAGGCGCCATACTGCTGCCTCGGCAAACGTGACGCAGTAGCGGGGGGCGGGGCAAATGACCGGGCCCAAATAATAAAGCTCATGATAATTTAACTGTAGCTCCTTCCCTGATGTGATGTCACAAATATGTTACAATTGTGGGAGGAACTGTCTGGTGTTGATTTCTAAATCAACACCAGACTGAGTGTTGGTTTAGACCAGGGTTTAGACCAGGAGAGAACTAAAACATGCAGGATGCCGGCTCTCGAGGATCGACTTTGGGAACCCCTGGTGTTAGGGAAACTAACACTCACTAACACTCATGTTGTTGAATTAACACTGTATTTTTAACATACAACACTTGCATTGGAAATCTGACACTTTTGAATTTGCTGTGCTGCCTCCAGATTGCACCCCAACATATTTGAGGGCAGCTGGGACACCAGCTGGTTTATTACAAAATGTGCTCTGTGGTGCCAATCTGAAGGTAAAAATCTACACAGTTCATGTCCAGGAGGTTGTAAAGATGCCAGCTGCCGTTTCCTGATCCCACCTGTACAAGTCCTGGGTAGAGGGAGTCTGAGCTTCAATCAACCCTCTCTTTTGAGTGCTGACTCCTGACATGTCTCTTGCCTGTCAGCTACAAAAAAATAAAAATAAAAAAAAAGGTCTTTCCCTTGGAAGTTCCTATCGTCTTACCAACCAGAAGCCAACTCATTTTAGGTAATTGCAATAGGCTGAAGTTCTAAACATGTGAGGGTAATAACTCGCCAACTTGGGGATCCTTTGATTTTGTATATCTGCAGTCTTCCCAAGTGACCCTTTCAGTAGTGGTTTCCAGGTTAAATAACGGATAGTATTGCAGCACTGTTCATCATTTTACAGTTCACATTTACTTAACTGATTTCATGAAATAATTGCATGGTAGCACAAATGCTATCATGTTCCAGTCCTGCTTGCTTCCAGCCATGATTGACACCTGCATCTGCATGGCCTTGCAGGGCAGCCAGCCGTTCTCTTGTGTAGCTGCTCTGCATGGCCGGTCACGGAGGTCCGCCTCCCACTGGATGCTGGGGCCCAACAGGGAATCAGTCTGTGACTGTGGAAATATTTAGGAAGTGGAGTCTGGTATTTGTCTTGTGCCAGCAGGGAAGGTGGAAAGACAAAGGAGGAAGAGTATGAACGTAAGCCCCAGTTCTCTGAGCTTTTCAGTGGGAATGATCTGTCTAGACAACGCTTCACAACAGAGACTCAGCTTATTTTATATGTCTTTGAAAAAATGTTGCCACCTGTCCCCATTCTTTGTAGGGTGGGAAAGGAAGTGCTTTGAGAACTTTGGGAGGAGTTTGAGTTGTCGTATTCAGTGATCCAAATCAAAACAAGAGCTTGACCGTGGTGATGCTTCATGGCAGAGCCGTTCAGTGACAATAGCAGATCTTATGATATGCACCAATGTAACTTACGAGCATTTAATTTTATTGATATAAACCTTAAGCAGACCTAATAGGCTTACTTTAAAAAATGCTGGAAGCAATAATTCCTGGCCAACTCTAAAGTTTGTTCAGAGGACAACAGACGGATAAGACGTGGCATGTGTCCCACAACACATTCCTAGTTTCACCATAAGAGCTGGGAAAGCTTGTGCAGAAAAACACTATGTAAACTAAAAGACCATGCTCTTACAACCATTATTAAAATATCAGCTATAATTTAAAAAATAACTCTAGTTTTAGTGTACGATAAAACAAATGCACAGTTTTAGCTGCTCAATATGGAAAACACTCATACTTACAAAATAAATGTGACTTGTGCCTATGTGTCTAACAAGAGGGCTGCTACAGTGTCTACACTGTGGGCACAATTATTACACAAGTTGTAGTTTGAGGATTCATTTTATTGTTGATCAACTACGGCACGCTCGGTCAATCCAAAATGTTAGTAACCTCTCAAATCTGAATACTTCAAAAAGTAAAGATGAGATTTGGGTTTTCTTAGGACAATATCTATGTCTGCACAATTATTGGGCGACTATTAATGTAGAATATTATTATGCAACTGAAATAAAACTGAACATTTTCCCATCTCACTTATTGTCACCTGTTAACATAAGAGTAATAAACATTTAAAAAATAAATCAGTGACCAATATGGCCACCCTTAGATTTAGATCTAAAGAGTACTTAAAATTTAATCTGTTGAAATGACAAGAGTATGTGAAATTTAAAAAATGTCATTGTGTCGTGTCAATGTCATTAGAAATGACCTATAACCTCAGTTAAAGTTGATCAGAGTCTAATAATGATTGCTGACTTATAGTGTCTGAGAGTTTAGAGGAAAGGTTAGGAAAAAAGCAACCAGTTGAACAGGAAGCGGACGGACGACCCAAAGAAGGACTCAGACTGCTGAGAGAAGATGGAGGGTGACCTGTGAGCAGCTCCGGGACAAGAGCACAGACATCATGACATAATGTCTCCCAGGGAGAGAGGTGGACCTGAGACCATTTACTCAAGCAGACAGCCAACGAAACAAGCATGGCGACAGGGTGGAAACCCCTATAAAAAGCAAACGTAAAAGAGGAACTCCAGGCAGATTTGAGCCAAGATCGAGATGGACAGAGAACTCTGGGACCACAGATAGCCGAAGACTGTCCTGCGAATGGGAATGGACTCCTCAGCGCTGCAACCTGTGGTACCAAACTGGACTTCTCTCATCATCTGGGTTCAGACCACAATAACAAAGGCAAGCAAGAGGAACTTGAGCTTTCTTCAATTACATCTCGATGGACCAAAAAGGCCTTGAAACAAGGTGGAAGGGCAGCATGACAAAAGCTGAGGACCGCTACGTTCATGAGGAAATCACCTCCAGACCCAAAACCTGCAGGGTCTAAATCGGGACTCTTCCAGCCAGACTGTGTAACCTCAGCATATGTGTGGAGGTGAAAACTCATCAGACCTGCAGGTGTTCCTGCAGGTCTGATGGGTTTTCCTCAGTTTACCCCAGTTTTGTACAGGGTAATACCCGACAGACTTGGGGAACTCAAATTACCCATTAGATGGAGAGCTGGTTGCGTATTTTCTGAAGATACCCAGGTGTACTTTCCTTAGGATGGGAGTGCGCTGTTTATAATTACTCTACATTCTTTTTATGCTGCAACTTTCTCTTTATTGTACATTACGTTACCCTTAATTTGTTTTTTACGTTTTCTCTCTGCGTGAATCTACGTGCTTCGATTGTCATTTTGCTGTTGCTGCACCAGATTTCTCCCTGTTGTGAGACAATAAAACACATTTCTATTATATTTTATTCTTCTAAAGTGGCTAAATATCAGTTCACACATTAAACAGTTATGAACTATTTATTATACAGGACATCAAAATGAAAAATAAACCTGAAGAAAACGAGAGTGGCATTTTATGTCTGTATAGGTGTGAAGATGTGGATTTTTGTGTGTTTTTCTGTTAATTTAGTCTCTGTGTTGTCCCGTCCTCCCCCAAGTTAATCATGAATGAAACGAAGTAAAGAAGAGAAAAAAGATCTGAGGAGGACATCAAGTGGGCTAAAAAAACCTTTTTATTTGAACCAGCAGTGCTGGGAGGTTTTGTAATGACACTGGGGTAAAAGATGAGCATGTATGAAAAATAAGAGGAGGGGAGACTGGACAATGAGCAACAGAGAACTATAGAGGCCTTTTTTTTTCCAGCAGCCATTGCAGCTGTAACTGGTAATGAAGAGAGTGGAGCTGCACTTGGGTTGTCAGGTGAGGGACTGAAGTTGGCTTGGAGTTGCTAGGTAAAAAAATGGTGATCCAACAATTTACAGATTTTTGAAACACATTGTTTTGCAGACATCAGCAGAACTTCTTTATTTCTCCAAAATGGCTGGGTGTTTATTTTATTTTATTTATTTATTTATTTTGCTCTTGAACTGTTTCTGTTTCTAGACTGTTTTTAGAAGCACATGCAAAACGTGAATTTTGCATAATAACCTTTAAAGGATCAATCCATGCATCTTCTTCCACTTATCCCAAGTCGGGTCACAGGGTAGCAGCCTAACTAAGGAGGCCCAGACTTCCCTCTCCCCAGCTCCTTGTTCCAGCTCCTCCAGGGAATCCCAAGGCGTTCCCAGGCCAGCCGAGAAACATAGTCCCTCCAGCGTGTCCTGGGTCTTCCTCTGGGTCTCCTCCTAGACCTTTAAAATTCTCTTTTTAAAGAATATCGTGCAGTCTTGCTCGCTTTTCAATTATCTGCTGCCACCTCTAAAGGTGGCACAGAAAAAAAATAAAAAGAACCAGAGTATGAAAACAAATCTTACTGCAGATTATTTTCATTTTGAATGTTGTGAACATAATTGATCAAGTAATGACAGTAATTTTCCGTCCTTATCACTCTCACAGACACAATAGACATGTCTATGTAAAGCACATCTTTATTTATATAAATGTAGTTTTTCTCATTTACTGCAGCCGACCTTTCGTTCTCCATCGCCACAGTCCCCAATAACATGACCATAAAAAGCCCATTACATCCAAGGCTACAGGGCTCATTAATACCTAATTAGATTATTGTTAAGAACGCTGGTGCCCTTGTAGTTAGAAGGGAAATGGGACTAGCTCTGACTGACAACAGAAGTGGCGGAGGGTATTATGCTCAGCTGAACCACTGACCCTCATCCGCCTCACAGAGGTCACAGCACCAAAAGGGACAGATTGAAGATACACTGCCAGGGGAGATGTTCTGACTAGAGAATCCTTTCACATTCAAATGAGAAGGAGAGCTCCATCTGCTTCTGTTTCTGGTACAACAGCAGCATCACTGCAAACCACACTCACATTTTTAACATGAAGGATGCCAATAAAAAACTGCAAAAATATCAAATGGCAAAACACTTGGACATGGAAGAAAACATAATGCCTCTTTTGTTGTTAATACATCCATCCATTGGATTATGAAGCTTTTTTTTAGCTACACTGGTCTCTAGTGGAGTCGGGAGGTGCTGGTGCCTATTTTCAGCGAACGTTTCGGCCGAGAGGCGGGGTCACCCTGGGACAGTCTGTCACAGAGCAACACATTGACAAACAACCATGCACACACACTCACACCTAGAGAGACCAGTCAACCTGACAGTCATGTTTTTGGACTGTGGGAGGAAGCCGGAGTACCCAGAGAGAACCCACTATGTGAAGGGAGAGCATGCAAACTCCATGCAGAAAGACCCGGGAGTCGAACTCAGGACCTTCTTCTGCCACTGTGCAGGCCTTAGTTCAACCAAAGAGATGTAAAACTTCTACAATGGTTGGTTGATTGATACTAAAACAGAAGTGATTTGATGTCAAGAACGGATTACACATGGTTAGTGGAAGTGGAAGAGTGAAATGTGTCCACTACATGGACATTGGCTGAAAAACTCTGTAAATGATTTTAACCCTGAGCTAAGTTGTGCAATGCAAATAAATATTTAGTTTTCTAGATATGATATTAAAATAGATAACATGTAAACAAAAATATGAAAGTTATTTCTAACTTTGGGTATGAAGCTTTTTAGCTACATTAGGCAACTAAGGAATGAAAATGTGTACTACTACTAGTGGTAATATATAAAATTTAGGTGTAATTGTAGAAAAAGTAAAACATTAAACCTAAAGTACTTAGATGCATTTGATGCATAATTATTATGCATCCCTGAATCAACAAATTGCTTTATATTACAAGAAATAATATTTAAATATTGATGAATAAATAATTATTTTCAGAAGTATAAATCCTAATACAATATTTTTATTGCCTATCAATAAACTAAAAAACATACTAAAATCGAACAGTACAAACAGTATGTTGGTATGTTGGACCACAGGCAGAACTTGACCATTTATTTAAAAAAAAAAAACCTGTATTATTTGAATAAAATCAGAATTAAAGATAAATAATTATATTATACATAGATCTGTTTATCAGCTTCCGCTTCTCCATCAAGCTCAGTGTTTCTCAAACTTTTTCAGGCTCAGGATCACTGAACTCATTTAATAAATACTCATGGACTAACTCCAAATTGCCCCACACATCTTAATATATAACCTGAAAAAACATTTTTGTTTTCCTAATTCATTTATTGTCGTTCTTCCTATTGAGAAGGCTGGTGCTGTTTGGTAAATGTAAAACCAAACAGCACCATGAACTCAGGCTGTTTTGAGTTATTAACAGCTTCTAAAAGTGTAGAATCTAAACTTTCAGATCTTTAGAATCTGCGCTAATATTTAGATCGGACCTGAAAAAAATCTAACACAACCATAATGTCAATGGACTGAATAAACATTATGACTGAGCCCGATCCAAGCAGACTAACTGACTTTAATTAGAGATTGGAGGATGGAGCAAACCCGACATGTTATTTTAATTTTACTGCTTTGGTTTTTAGAGCTCCATTTGAATAAGCAGCATAACGTCTCCCAGGCTTCATTTAACATCTTCCAGCTCCAGTTTGGTTTTCGTTTTTAGTGCAGGATAAGTGAAGTGCAAATCTGAATGACTGAAAGGATTTTATCTCTTCAGCTCGAGCAGAGCAAGCCAGAGCCATGTGCCATTCAGCTCACTGTGCTTATTAGTCTAATTAACGCATTACTTTCTGTTTTAACAAGGTAAACTGTCTACTCCTCCATTTAAACAATAAATAGATGAAGACAATGTAGGGTTCTCTTTAGTTTTCTTTGTTCTTTATGTACTGTAAGATTGCTAAACTTCAGCTAAAGTTTGAAATGCGCTTTTTAACCAGCGTCCTGGCCGTAACTTTTCAATGCTCTGCCATTTAGTTCAGCATCCATGTCGCAGATGATGTTCAGAAGGGATGCTTGTTTTGTATTGACTGATTTAGTTACTCTGCGCGATGTACTCTACTTAAAGTTGAAAGTGTGTGCACCTCGTATAGCCAGCGGAGTGAATTGTAATCTGTCAAAATGACGGACGAGCTTCAGATTTTTCCATCAATTAAAAAAAAAATAGTCCAATACGGAAAATATTCTGTTAATGTGACCCCTGGTTGGGATAAACAACAGCTTACTGTCCATAAGATATTTACTGTATAAAATTAAAAATGTTGACATGCTTTACTGGGTTTTTACATGTATGTCTCTGTGTGATTGCTCTTGACAGCACCAGCCAGGGCCCTCAGAGCCAAGATAACAAGCTGTATGCCTGACAGGTGTGTGAAGATTGGGAATAGCTTGTTCCTTATCACACATGAACACATATTTTCACTATTACCCACCATCACCCAGTACTCTGCTAACATGGCAGGAAATATCCCCACAAGCTTGCCTATCTGTTGTGGGGAGCAGGAAGAAGCACGTTTGACATAATTAAATCTCTCTTTCTACAAACAGATTTCAGGTTTCATGCTGACATAATTAGTGTGGAGTTTTGCGTTGTTTCGGCAATTCATGTTTTATCTACAAATGCTTCTTGAGTGGATAAAGGCTTCAGTGCGAACTGGTTGGATATAGTTTTCTTCATAAACTTAACCTGGTTCTAATTAAGCTCAATATGCAAAGAGATATCGTGAGGTTGTTGTTCTAACTCGTTCCTGTTCGTCCGTAAAGTTACACTTACACTGTAACCATCAGTTACTCAGCCGCCCGCCGTGTTCAGTCTATCTGCTTACCTGTATAAATATTCCTGCAGCGCTCTGAATCAGCAGCTCCCGGAGGAGAAAGGCTGCAGTACTCCAGGCATCGCTCCAGTCATTGGTCCCCAAAAATGATGAAAACCTGGGCAATATCATCAATCAATAAAATCCCCACGGGCCGAACTTGAAGATTGGACGTTATGCTACTAACACTTAGCTTTCGTCCACAACTCAGAGACGGAAGTCAGAGCTCCGTGCAACGCAAGTAATGTCCCGACCGGAACACGGTGCGCTAAATCCTTTTTAAGTTCAAATCTGCCAGGAATGTGAAAAGTTTTGAGCTTAACCGTAAGTATGGGGATGATAGCAGTGGCGGTTTCTGATATGAGCGACGAAGGCAACCGCCCAGGGTGGCACTTCACCCCCTCCCCCTTCAACCAGAAGGTTCTGAATTTCAACTGTGACTAATGTCCCATCTCAGCCCCGCTTCCCCCACCTTCCACTCCCCTAGGACTGCCTCTGCATGGTGGTGAATGACTCCAATCTGATTTTTCCTGCAGTGTGTGAAAGCCTCTCAACCTTGCCTCCTGACCCTCATTCTGCAAGAGGAGATAATTGCTTGTCAGGGATAAATAGAGAGATTAATGAATTCATTAGTGCTGGGAAGTTTACCTTTTCAGAACAGCACTTACAGCTGTGACACATCACGCCTATTGTTTTACCAGCTATTTAGCCTTGAACAATAATATTCACATAACAAATTGCCTCCTGCACTCATGTAAAGCACACAGAAACTGTCCTTATCTTTGAATTTAGCACTAATCCAGACAAAAGCTTTTTAAGACCAGCTCCTTCATCATAATTACTTTTGTGAGGTCTTGTGCCTGTTGGAGGTAGAACAAGACAAGGCACATTAATCTACATTAGCAGTAAATACTCAACCACTTGATGTATGCAAATGTTACTATTGCGCCAGAACTCGAGCAGCTTTTATTGCAAATATGTAATAATGTATAAATGTATAAAGACTGTAAAGAAGTTCTTGTTTTTCCAAATTTTCTTGCAGCTACACCACTGTCATCAGCAGGTGATGCCGCCTCAGAGCCACCTGCTAAGCTGCTAATACACACTTTATGAGAATCACCTAGAATTGTGACTAAGCTGCATATCCCTCAATGGAGTTAATTCAGGTTTACCAGTAGTAAAGTGACAAGCAAATGGAGAAATACAAATACATAAAGACTGTACAGTGAGACAATATTTACAACTTAAGGAAAAATACTATAGTTATTAAAAATGGTTTAAGAATGCATAAAATTTCCATAAATGTTTCTGCATAAACTACAGTCTACAAGAAATTGAAAAACTGCAAATGACAACCGGGATGTAAACATGTGTTGTGTGTGAGTTCAATGGGACAAGTAATGATTATAAAATCCTACAACTGTTGGGATGAAGGACTTGTGAACAACTCTGTGCAACTGGGACACAGCAGGAGCTCTTCAGTTCTGCAGCAGCGTCATGTATGGCATAGATGGAGGAACAGCTCATCCTGCTCTCTCTCGTCTTCACTGGTAACTTTGCCTGCGAGTTATTTTTAAACTCACATTTTTTATAGTTATATTTACATTATCGACATCATAACTGGATTACTCGAAACCTAAGGACTATGGGAATTTCTTACTTTTATTAGGCCAGAGCAGCGAAGCGCGCTGCGAAGGCCTTTTGTAACTGTGCTGTTTCTTAGTCTTCCGTCAAATGAATTGGCTTTTTGGGGGGCACCAAACTTGGTGGTTGCATCAAGTCTGCATGAAAATTGCATATTTTAAGGTCATTGCAAAAATCACAAAATAAAATGGCTCAACAGCGCCACCTGGCAACTTTCAAGAAACCCTCTGCATTGACCTTAGTTTATCATAGAGACATGAAAGTTGGTACAACTATAGAGCTCGCCAAGACGCACAGAAAATTCAATTAATGTCATAGTGCAAGTCAAACAGGAAGTCGGCCATTTTGGATTGAAGTTCCGATTTTGACCCCATTTTGGCCGTTTACAGCCTTCACATTTGATCGAACTCCTCCTAGGGATTTTGATCGATCGGCTTCACACTTGGTCAGTTGGTTCATAAGGCATGGCCAATTAAAAGTTATCAAAACAGGGAGTTGTCGAGCATGCTGAAGGTGTGATACCAGGAGTCAAAGTTCACCTACTCGCCATGAAACAGTAAACTGTTATATCTCCTACACAAAAACTCAGAGAGACACCGAACTTTCAGTGATTGATCATCATCGGGTGCCCTACAAGGTGCCTCAGAGGTTCCCCCCATTGGAGGGGGTGCTGTGCCATTCCATTGCAGGGAGAGGCGAAGGATGGATGAATGAAACCCCCCCCCCGGTCACACACATCATTTAAATAAGACGACCAAAGTCTAACTCTCCCTATTGTAATCCACAGGGGGCTCAGAAAGTATTTGGAAACCACTGGGGGGGCCCAGCAGAAAAAGTTTGAACCACTGCTGTATTGTAAGGATTTAGTTTCTGTGTTCATTTGAGTCTTGTGTTGTCCTGTCTACCTCTGATTGATCCCAGCTGTGTCTTGTTTCCTTGATTATTCCCCTGTGTACTTAATCCCACCTGTGTCTCTGTTTGCTGTCGGGTCCTTGTCTTGACTGTCGTCTGTTCTGCCGCGTCAGCCTGTGTCTCCCCAGTGTCTGTTTTCAGTTGCTACCAGTTCTGAGCTCGAAGCCTTTCTGCTCACCTGTACTGCCTGGATTATGTTTTTATGTTTAAAACCACCATCATTTTTCAACAACCTGGGTCCTCCGCTGTCATCCTCACCATTACAACCACCAAATCGTGACGAGTATACCTTAAGTATGTTGCTTTTTATGTGATATAAATGTGTTTGATTAGTATATCTAAAGTGTACTCTTTTTGTGATTGAATTGCATTTAAATTATATTTAGAATGCATTTTAAGTATATGAGCATTACATATTTTATATATCAGTAGTAGTTTTTAGTGACATAAAAAGTTTGAGTGATCACGTTCTTTCATGGTTCAAAAAGAAGAGCTGTACCTTCAATAGCAAAATCATCTTCATGCATGACAAGGCACCATCTCATGCTGCAAGGATACCTCTGTGTCATTGGATGCTATGGGCATAACAGGGGAGAAACTCATGGTGTGGTCACCATCCTCCTCTGACCTCTGACCTCTGGAGAACCTCTGGAGTTTCCTCTCGCAGAAGATCTGAGGGTGGGATGCAGTTCATATCAAAACAGCAGCTCTGGGAAGCTATTCTGACAACCTGGAAAGACATTCAAGCAGAAACTTTCCACAAACTCACAAGTTCAATGGATGCAAGAATTGTGCAGGTGACATCAAAGAAGGGGCCCAATGTCAACATGCAACTCAGTCTGTTAAGATGTTTTTGATTGAAATAGTACCTGTGGCCACTTAATGCTGCACATTCAAAGAATGACCGTCTGCAGTTCTTTATAATCCGTAAAATGTTTAGAAAATCTGCTGTGTATAATAATTTGGAACAGTGCCTTTTGAGTTTTTTATTTTTGAAAAAAATATATACTTTTCTCATTGGGAGTTCAGTAAAATTTGATTTATACTGTAATAGTTCATGATTTGAAAATTATACTGACCATCATTTGCATTGACCATTAAGGAAAATCAGAGAAAATATCACTTGCATAATAATTTTGAAAGCGGTGTAATGGTTCAACTTCAGTCCATCTCCAAGATGACTGTCTAAGCTGAAAGAAAACCTTGTTAAATTGTGTCACAACATGAAATGCTGTCCCAGAAGACATCCGTCACTGCTTAACAGATTACCACAAATGATCTGTGTAGCACCAGATATTGATTACGCTTGTACTGCAGTTGTCAAGTTTAATGTCCAAGTAGCTTGAGGGTCTCACCTCTGACAGCCTACGTCCAACCTCTCTTTTGATTGATTGTAATGGTGAAGTATTGATCTCTTTTTACTGGCCAAGGTCTCCTGGTAAGGGTCAGATCATTTGTTGTGGTGATCCAGGACAGTTTCTCCTGGATCCAATCAATCATTCTGACATGTATCACCATGGAAGAACTCAAAAAGTGAGGAGGGGAAAATTTGACCCAAGCTATGATGAATCTTTCCACAATCAGAGCAAGACAAACTTATCTTTTGCGCTTGTTGTGTTTAATATGAACCGTGTGACTGCTGAATTGGAATGCACACCAAATTGCAATGACAAGATAAAAAGCTGAGCTTAAAATGAGGATCTTGGAGAGAGGGTCTATATTTTATTTCAGCGGCTCTCCGCTGAGGCTTTGGAGAGACACTCGGGTAATATGTTGTGTTACAACTCAGTAGTCGTTCCCCCCAGCTGGAGCGATAACAGATTTCCTAATGGGAAACCATCAATCACAATCAGCCTTCTTTCCCCCACGTCTCCCTACTTCTAGCTTTGTGAGAGAGAGAAGTAATGGAGGCAATAATGGAGTTTGCCTCTTTAGCAACATCACCAGCAGAAGTATCACATTCTACAATCACTTTTTCAATCAAAATATAGATGCCCAGCCCTGCCAGTTTGTTTTTTGATAAGAGCCGCTGTGTCGCCATAAGAAGCTGTTAAACAGTCTGAAGAAAGTCTTAAACTTCAATGGGAAAAGCTGCTCTTAAATGGGGTAGATGTGTTCAAAGTTTGGTGCCTAAAGTAGCTGTTTTTTTTTTTGTATTTCATTTCACTTCACAATGGCCTGTTAAATTTTTGATTCTATTAACTACAGTTTAAAACAATCTAAATGTACACCACCAGTAATCATGAATAGAAAACTCAATGAAGACTACCACATGTTTGTGGAATATTTTTAATCACTTTTATTCAGTCTCTTTATGATGTAGTGCAAGGGTACTCGAATACGCATCTTTAAAGGTGCAGTTTGTAACTTTTTATGTTCACATTTGTTAAAAATTTCACTATATGCTGAAACTAGAAGATGAGTACGGAGCCCTCCAGGGGACATGGGAAAATTTTTTCTTTTGCGTTCCCTCGCAATAATCTACTGATCAGTTCATGCAGCATAATTGATACTGTAAGCCTTTCTTACCGGCCGCCGTACTTTCTGCTTTAATACCAGGTTATGTAAGTTTTTCCATGAATGTTAATACCTCGTTGTGAAATATCTGACGTCTTATATCTTTTTCTTTAGTATAGAAAGGCACCACAAACCTATGATATAAACAGAAACTTTCCATAAGTAGGAAAGAAATAAAAATGCATCCAAACTATTTGGACTAGTCCAAGTCCAAATAGTTTGGACAGACCAAGTGGGTGTGGGAGCCATTTTGTTGCAGGCTGATGAGGATGGTGTTGACCATCCAGTGTGTTTTTCTAAGAAGTTCAATCAACATCAACTTAATTATTCGACCATTGAGAAAGAGGCCTTGGCTCTTATTTGGGCTCTGCAGCACCTTGACGTGTATGTGGGTGAAGGTGCGTTTCCTAATGTGGTGCATAAAACCCTTTGACCTTTCTGCACTCCTTACAGAGTCCAAATCAGTGGTTGATGTGATGGGCCTTATTTCTGCAACCTTACAACCTTGAGATTCGGCCCATTCGAGGCACTGAAAATGAGCTGGCTGATGCATTGTCTCCTGCACCATTGATGGACCGGACTAACAGGCAAAATGGCTACTGAGGTCCTAGTTGAGAGCCTCCGTTTAAAGGGGGAGGTGTTACAGCTGCAGTGGGTCTCTGCCCTTTTCCTTGTAGGGGTCTGGAGACGGGCCTACTGCAGGTGTTATGTTTTGCCCTGATTGGTGCTCTGCTGCTTTAAAGCTGCCATGTATGCAGCAAACTGGAGGCTTTTCCGTCTCCCTCCTCAGAACCCCATTTGGTTTGGCTTGTATCTCATGGTTGGGTTTTGTTAGGTTTGTTTTACATTTGCTTATTTTCTCATTTCATATGTTCCTTTTTCAGGTTTTATTTCTTTAGTATAATTTAATAAATTCAATTTTCACTTAATCAGAAAACGCTCGTGTGGTCTCCTTTAATGTTATCCCACCAAACAAGCCTGGTGGACGCAACACCCAAACAAAAATGAACAAGACATAGGTCCATGTGTTTGAGGATTTATTTTAAACAGACTGCAAAGACTGTTACTGATGCATAAAGAAAAATTAACCAATTATGTTTTGGCACAATGCAGCCAAAGTTTGTGATGTGAAAAATGAATTGTTCTGTAGATAATCCCCTTCCAGTCAGATGCACAGACTGCACCACAGAGAAGGAAAAATAAGTCCTTGTCATGATCCACTTCATCCCAGGGAAGCAGAAATGCTTTTAAAAAGACCTGAAGAGAGCAAATCAAAAATACTGTCTTCATCTGCAGAACACAGCCAGTCAAGAGTTCACGGGTTGTTTAACATTTCCTAACTGGAACATGCTGAAAACACGTCATCTCAGATTTTTGACGAGACGGGAATCTCAGTCCAGATGGGTCTTCTCTTGCAGGAACTTGTATTCGTACTGGAAATAACAGAAGAGTCGCAGTTATTGAAGGTTCAAACTCCTTCTGGCTTTTCCAAATGTGAAAAGAATCAAATTCGCTTTTTCAGTCAAAGCAACAATAATCCTCCTGTAAAAGGAAGAATTGCTCAGAAGTCCCTGAGCGCAAAACAAACAGCAATATTTATCATTCAAGCAAGACTGAATTGTAAAGTTTACTTTCTATAACTCTTCATGTTGTGCCATGAAGAGTTATGGTACATATGCAAATAGAAAATACAGCAAACTTGAGTCAAACAACTGCAGATACACTTTTTCTATGTGATGAATCTTGGTGAGGAGTCAATGTGACAGTCATTAGGCTATAAAACTGCCCTGGGTTTGAAATAACAACAAAAAACATCAGCTGAACAAAGACATGGCATATTTAGTTTAATAAAAAAAGTGATGGTTAAAAGCCAAGGCTTTGATGGTTGTTTTTCCGTGTAAACCTCTTAAGTTGAGTTCACACAAATCTAATCTGTAACTATGGAAACCAGCAGAGAAACCGCCTAAAAGCCCAGCTGATGCAACTGCAGCCAATATTTACTTACAAAGGGCAAATATATACGACACTATTCAGACTTTTATTTGGATAAACTTTCTGAAAACAAAGATTTTCCTTCAAAGTTGCAATTGTGCGTCAAACAAAAATACTTTTGCCATTTCTTACCAAAGCAAGCTGTCGACCAATGTTTCCCATGGTAATGACTCCAGCAAAGAAGATGCAGGGAAGCCAAGAGCGAATGTAGAGGAAATCTGGATTAGTATACCTAGGCAGAGAATAGGCATGTAACAGTCAGCTTTAAACTGTATTTCCCATTGAATAACTAAATGGGAGAATATGAAAAATAGTGATTTTCAGTTAAAAATAAATAAAAATCTATAGAGAAGCGGCTTACTGAAACACTCCATTGTAAACCAGGATCTGAGTGGTAAGTGTGGCCAGTAAGGCGATGCTGATCCCCAAACCGAAGCCACTGCGGGAGCGGTCGAACGTCCACCACAAACCAATGGAGAGTGCTGCTAGGGTCAGAGACAACTGGACGTTGTTTGCAAAGTCTACCTTCTGACCAAAGGGGTCAAAGAAATAAACGGACCTTAAGAGAAATTCACACATTAATGCCGTACAACTCCTGGAAGGATCCAGGCTTTTTGCCTGCCGTGTAACAAGTTGTTTAGGATGAACACCCCTAACCGTGTTCCGTTGACAAAAACAGGACCACAGGATGCATTTACTTCTATTTAAATGTCTGAACTGTAAATGGTTTATTGAAGTATGATGAGAGCAAGAACTTTTATGCAACTTGCACAGTTGATGCAATAAAGTGAATCTTTGGAGGAGGAAGGTTTTGCGGAACTTAACATGAAAACTAAAACAGGAACTAGAGGTGATGTGGCATGAAAACAAACTGCTCAGCGTGCCTTCAGCTACTGTGACACGCCAATGGAACCAGTCACACAGGAAAGTACAGTGGGTCACATGATGTCCTTAATTAGATAAACCCAGACAGAACTGCTGGAACTAACTGTGAATCCACAGACAAATACAAATGATAATGAATGGGAACATGAGCTAGCAGACAGTGAGGTGTTCATCTTCGAAGAACAGCGACAGCATGCTTGATGAGGCACAAAGAGAATCTCTAATACACTCGTTCTTATACATGACAAAATTCAGGAAAAAAGGCGCAAATTTTATTTAATCTGAAAACTGATGCTAACATGTTGCGTATTTTAATCACTTTAACAGCCACAATAAACAACAGATAAAAAAGGATACAGCACTGGCATGGTTGATGCCAACAAATACAGCCACACATCGCATCACACTCGACCACTCCCGCTTGAACTTGTGAGGTTCACCGAGTCTTCTGTCGATGCAGGGATACAGAACTCCGATCATGGCTGTGGAGGACAAAACGACACAGAAAGCAACAGTGGTGATGAAGTTTTGCTTCAATTCAGACAGGATTTATGGAGGTCAGGCGTTTTTTTTGTGTGCAAGCTTCCCAGAAGTCACTGCTCCTTCAGTAACGAGCAAATACAGAGAAATAAACACACTAATTTTGGGATTACTTAATCCTGAAGGCACGGCAAAATTATTAGTGACTTTGGATGACGCACACCTGAAGAAACAGTAATAATGTTGTGGTTGTGCTTATAACATATTTAGCCACTTTTACACACCTGAGGCAATGCCACAGCTGGGTGGCACCCACCAGACGGATGAGAAGATGCTACTGATGACATCTGGGGGGAAAAGTGTCACATTTCTCTGCACCTGAAGAAGGTTTAGCACCAGAGCCAGGAAGACTCCCACAGAGAACAGCATTCCCCCTCGGATTAAAAGGTTGGTGGTTCTGAAAGGCAAAAACACAAAAAGAAACGGGTAAGAAGTCTTGGTACACATTTCCTCTGAGAATTGCCAAAGTATGCAACAGCAGCGTTAGGACAGTACACAATGCACCGCAGTAGTACCGGTCAATTCAGTTCACTTGATTTATATAGCGCCAATCCACAACAAATGTCACAAAAAATATTTTAAATTCAGCCACATACATTCCAACTGATCCTAATATATGTGCTGCATTAATTATACTGCTAATTAACTTAGCACTAACTGGTCTGGTCTGCAGTTAGGGGTTGTAGAAACAAGAAAAATAATAAATCACCTTCTCTTTCGGAAATACGGCTAACTTGATACAAACTGGGACAAAATGCTGATTTCAATGTACACTTTTATGACAACCAGACCGCCTTGATCTGGATCATTCTAGTTCACGCTCCCTGCTTCAGTATTTTTACTAAGATGTTTTAAACTATCCCATCTAAGTTCTTTGACTCCGTTTGCATAAACAGGTTTGCAAGCGGAGATTTGATCCAAACAGCGACAAGTTTTGAGAGCAAGGAGAAAAGTTTGAGAAAGCACAGTGAATATCTGAAAGAGAACGGAAGTTTGGAGAACAAGCATTACAAGGTTTGAGAAGAAAGGCGTGAAGTCCTGCTTACAGACTGACCATGTGTGCTCTCAAATTATGGCAGAAAATTTCCCCCATTATCAAGGTAATGTGAGATAGTCAAAAGCAAACCTGTTGGTGATAAAAGACACGTAGGGTCCCCGGCTATTGTGCTGCCTCTCTGACCGCTGATGCTGGTCACTGTTGCTCATCGTAGTCAGTGTTGCACACATCCAGAACAGGAAGTATCTTTCTCCACCATGACTGAGTCCAGAAGCCTCATCTGGCTGCACAGAAAAAGAATCCGACCCATTGTCACAAAACATTTTTGACAATTGTTTGACATAAAACTATTGACAACTTCATTTTCTGTCTTAGCATTAATAGCTGCAAGTTATTTGAATGGCCATATATTTACTCCACTCATCAAGGCAAGATACAATTCCTTACACCAGTGGTCCCCAGCCCCGGGTCGGTGGACCGGTACCGGTCCGTGGACCAAATGGTACCGGGCCGCGCAAGAAATAATTAAATTTTTCCGTTTTATGTATTATTTGAGTCTGGAGGATCTTTTATTTTGAAAATCCTTTAACCGGATTCTCTCAGTTACTTGCGCGCCAACACTGAACCCACCATTCCAGTGCCCAAAATGAGTAAGAAACAGATCAGATGTCTTTGGAAAGTTTCTTTGCGAAGGGGAAAAGGCCCAGAGAAGAGACAGGAGGATGGATTTATCCCGGACCGGTAGGTGATTCCCACATTAAGCCGCTCTGTGTAACATGCGGCGACCGGCTGCTAATGAGGCAATGAAGCTTCAAACTGCTTCGCCACATAGAGACCAAGCAGGCTGTGGAAATAAGCAACACTTCGGGTGTCATTGTCTCCCATCACTCCCAGATGGGACCGTCTAGTTGCAGAGAAACAAGCTCAGGGCTCCCGTTAGTCATTATCGTGAGTTAAAACGTTCGTTTTTGTGGCGCATCTATCTTATTTTGAAGGGATATATAAACGTTACCATAGCGACCAGAGTCAGAGAGCGTTTGGGCAGTGGTCGAGAGGAGATGAGTAGAGCTTATGAGTCTTAAGTCTGGTTTAGACGGCAAGATTTAAGGACTGTTGGCCGATTCTCCAAACCTCTGTGCCCGCAGAGCTGATAAAAGAACAACAGGTTCGATCGGTTCGTCTCTCACGGCAGGAGCAGCACACCACACGAACCGATTCCAGTCACAAACATCGCGATTTCAGAAGAAAATCCACAAAACCCCCAACATAGCGGTTTCTGATATCGGCGACATGGGCAATCACCCAGGACTGCATTTTGTGGGAGCAGCATGAGCTGAATTTTGTAACTGTTTTCAACTGTAGGCAAGCACTGAACAAATACACACTCATTCCATAAATCAGAATATGACTAAAAAGGTCATTTGTTTAGCAATTCCATCACCAAGTGAAATAAGTCATAGACAACTGACAGTTACACATCCTTACATCTCTTTGTATGTTTAATACCTTATAAAAAGTTATTTTCAATAAATACTATTAATCTGACAAGCCTCATCGGGATGTATATCCTAGGTTATTGATTAAGAATGCATGGCATTCATATTTAAGTTTTGGCCTTGTTCTTAGCACAAAAAAGGCCTTCCAGCGTGCATCAGCATTACCTCCTCTGCCCAGATGTTCCTCACAATGCATCCAATTTGCAACACAAAGTTACACCCTTGCATTATATAGATTAATTAGATTACTTTCGTTGTAACATATTTCTATTTCGTAGTATTGAATTAGATTGCATGGCATTCACATTTAAGTTTTGGCCTTATTCTTAGCACTAAAAAAAGAAAAGGCCTTCCAGTAATTGTGGGTGCATCAACGCCCCTCTACCCCCGCCCCTCCTCGTCCCCACCAACTTGCAACACAAATAGTTACACCCTGGTTATAGAAGCCCGACGCTACCGGGTCAGATGCCTGTGAGCAAACAAAAGCTAAGAAGCGGAGAAGTTCCGACATGGCCACGTCCTGCTCGGTGTGTGTCAAACAGAAACATGGCCTTTCTTTCTAAAAAAAAACAAAAAAACAACAACACTAAGAACACAATGTCACGTGTGTTGCGATAATAAGCCAGTTAATGCTGAACGAAATGGACTAAATACAGTTCACCTAGCTACTGGAGGCAATTTAACATCACCAGTCAAAGCAAACTGGATTAAATCAAACTTAACTCTTACCTTATCCTGCACCGGAAGAGCTCTCACCGCCGCAGCACATTGTTAGGGATTTTATAAAGAACCACGTCCTTACAAAAACAAACAAAAAGGCTGAGACCACCAAGCTGTTTTTAAGATTTCCCCGTCGCTCTTCACTCAAGCTACTTCCGGCTGGTCAGCCTCGACGTCCATGACGCAACTACGTTATGCAAAGCAGACGAGAAGGCGCTCGCTGTATGGCAGGCAGATTTTAGCATAAATTCGGTTTTACCGTTGTTACGATATCCCCAATTGTTCTTGGACTAGACGTTTTAGTAATTTAAGATTTCTCTAATTATATTTTGACTATACAAAATACCCACTTGACAAATCTCTAATTACTTCCTGACTAGTCGGAATTACGCCAGGTGTATATTTACACACAATGTGTTCTTGTCTGTTTATACCTGACTGTTGTGTTCCTGTGTCTCCAGCTCTGCCTCACTTTCTTCTTTTGTTCATGGTCCTCCAGGACCATTATAAATATGAAGTTATTCATTTCCTCTTCCCTTTTATTTGTTCCACTGGGAAGAGGCAAGTTTTATAATCCATCACAATCCTTTTATTTATATTGTTCAAATGTTTTTTTTTCTTTTTGTATAGGTGTTTGAATATTTTCACTTGAGTTGTTATTACACCTTTATAAGATTTGATACTAAATGCTTGGTTGTGTTTTGAGCATGATGTGCACTGGATGCTAGCACTACTATTTTGTGTAGATCGCGCTGGAGAACTGAAGCACATGATATGTGCTATTGCTAATATCTCCCGATTGTCAGGTTAAATGAACGGAGACCGCCTCCAAACCCAGATTTGATGTCTTGTGGTTTGTCCGATCACCAATTGACGGACACAACGTAGAAGTCCACTGGTCACACATAGTCAAAACGTCCCTGACTTACATAGGACTTTGGAAGTTTAATAAAACAATGAAAAATAGAAAAAACATAAAATATGTTTGAAAATACACCACTTTCATGTTGAAAATGGTTTGATAATAGCAATTTTAGCTTTTCAAGACAGTTTTTAAGTGCATTCGGTTTGTTGTAAATTAAACGCAAAAGAAAAATCGTTCCCCGTGTCCCTTAAAGGGCTCCGTAATTTACAAAGGTGAAGTGAAACATGTTTAAGTGCGAGTCTAAGTGGTGTATTTGGCTAGAGGAAGTATTTTATTTTGAAGAATGCTTAACAGGATCTAGTTCTGTCTTTCGTGACTTCTGTTGATGTCGGTTGCTAGGTTACGAACAGCCGTTGCCGTTTTCAGCTGTCAGCTGTCGCCGTTTTCTGCTCAATAAAAACCGAACAGAAATGTTCACCAAACACACCTGAGCCTCCGTCGTGATGGAAGAAGCTTTCACTCCGTAGCAGCTTAGTTTGAGGCCAGCCCTGATGTTAGGGAATATTGTATTGAGATGGATATTTGACTACATTTATTGCTCAACCTAATTCATCATCATTCAAACATCACAAGTGTGTCTATCTACCATTGGCAGCACAGACAGAATATTATGCTTATTCAAATTAGTTTTCTTGCCTGCCTAGAACCTGTTTTGGTTATCCTTCCATCAACAGTCTCACGGGACAATCACTTAACCCCAGTAATTAGGAGGATCATGGAAGCCTTGTAAGGGGATGGGGATCATGCAGGTTTTTCAATTAGTAGTCAATGGCATCTTTGAGGGTTCTGATATAGGCAGGGATACAATATATCATCACCTCCCTCGCTGATCTCTGGGGGTCTCTTCATTATCAGGCCATTGTCACCTCTGTCAGTGTAAATGTGAAAGATGGGGTGTGGATTGGATGTGGATGATGAGAGAGGGGTGGAGTCAGGGCTTGGCTGAAAATGTAATCTTCAGTGGACCACTCTGAAATAATAGGCCTCGTGACCTCTGAGGTCTATAATAACACCAGACCCCTCTCCGTATCCTCCGTCTGCTAATCCCCAGACAGTTCTGACGGTGAAGAGATCCTTCAGTAAGAGTACTGAAGGCAGAAACATGAAACGGGAGCAATAGAAGAAAATAGCTGCAGCTCATTTGTTCCACTACATTTCTCAAACTGTTTGGAGTTTTGAACCCCTTGAAAGTGACATTTTTTTAAGCTTAGGAGAGATTACATTAAGAACTAGAATAAAAAAAAAAATTTTTTTTATTGTTTAGGAAATCACTTCAAGTTAAAATACAGATTGTTTTCAACAGAGTTCTATTTTGCATTAATACAAACTGCTGTACAAATGCTGCACACAATTGTGTGACATTCTGTCGGTTATGCACCTGTGCATAAAATGCCTCCTCTTCACTGCTGCATTGTCTCTTCAGGCGCTTGGGGGAATAGTCAAGTTTGTACCAACAAGATGACTGAAGGCAGAACAGAGATGTAAGATGTAGAGCGCAGGTAGCTCCCCAGTGTCAGCATACTGATTCATCACAACAATGGAACATGCAGGAAGCACACTGTGGCATCGCAGGTGTCTGATTAATGGACCCAAGTTCCAACGGAAAGTCAAACGATGCCTGGTGAGTTCGCATGTGGGCTTAATGACATTTTGAAACCAAAAGCATGAACGACCATTCTAGTTCAGAAGAGGAAACTAAAGAATGCAAAACCCTCTGTTCCTTTTGATGTAGGGGGAAGTGCTAGGGGTCTGAGACAAAATCAATATCACTGCACAACTGTTTGGGACTAGGAGAGGAAAATGCAAATGAGCCATTGCTGCCAGAAAGGAAACCTATGGCAGCATGTGTGTGGCATACATAATGATCATGACAAAAGAGGGTATATCCCTTGTGAGTAAGTCTGCACAACAATGATTACAGACTGGTGAATGTGTCTACCACTAGACAAGAGGCTGCACTTCTGATGCAAATCAAAGCTGCTACACCCTCAAATAAATCCATTCTTCCCAGACATGAAATTAATGTGTTCCAGAAGCTAATTTATAATTAACCACACCAATTCATAGAGCAAGTAGAGCCTAGCCCTATAGCACCATCTGCTGGGCTCACGCTGTTACAATGGAACCATCCCCTTTTAACGAAATCATCCATCAAACAAAGATGTTCATTTTAACAGATGAACTCTTGTGAATTTAATTTGTACAGGAAAAATTAAATGCCCTGAATTTTGTAAGATGGACCATATGGACACAAACTGGACCAGGGCTCTGCGATGGACTGGTGACCTGTCCAGGATGACCCCGCCTCTCGCCAGTTGACCGATGGAGATGGACACGGACACCCCTTGCGACCCTACTAGAGATAAGCGTGTTAGAAAATGGATGGTTGGATGGATAGAAGGAAATTGCACCAGGTTCAGCTGGAAGTTGTCTGCCCTGTTTAATAAGCCTATGAATACCAAACAGCTGACTCAGTCGGCAGCAAGATCCTGGGTTCATCTCTCAGTCTGGCGTTATCAGAATTGGGCTTTGCATTTTCTCCCTGTACATGCATGGGTTTCTCTGGATCCCACAGTTCTGCTAGGTTGATTGTTCTCTAAATTACCTTTTGGTGTGAGTGTGTAAATGCACGAGGCAGCCCCTAAGCCCTCCCACCTCAGCGACCCAGCAATGACAAGCGCTGTATGGAAGACACAGAAGATGGGAGGATAGGTGAAATCCCGTTTTTCCCACCCCAAATTCAATCCCTTCATATCACCTCCTTTTTATTTCCATTCCAAGGAAATGTACAAGACGGAGAGCTCAGGCCCAGATCTGCTCATCTGCACACACAGTACAGGTTAATGGGAGGGATGCGAGAGAGAGAGCTCAGGCTGCTGCTGATTCGTCAACCAGTGACATGCAGCTTCTCCGCAGTCGAATCTGTCACTGTTAATCAGGAGCAATCTCTGAACAGCCAGCAAGGACTATCAGAGAGGTGAGCCCATTGCTTTTCAGAATGAAACAGATGATAAATCATTTGTACATAATTAGTGTTCGGCAAGGTTACAACTGACACGTATTTTCATCTTAATTATGGGGGAAATTTGTTCCATTAATTTAATTTGGCGTGCTTGAGTAGCTCTGAGCCTAACCAAGTTAATCTTCCTCCTGTCAGGGTGGAAATGGACTCAGGCCTGGGATTACACAAGAAAATGGGGTCTTTCATTCTTCTCACATACCAACACACACACACACACACACACACATCCAAGACAGCTAAAAGATCAATCTGCGTCCTTGAATCTTATCTGGAGTGTGCAGAAAAGAAGGTAGTGGTAATGTGGGCATTACGGTTTCTCACCATCTCTGGATGTACAGCACTGAGTGGCTACAAGGAAGACAAGGGAGCCAGTGCTAGATGATGAATTCTATCTTGCACAACATTAGACTTTATTAGGTTGAGTAACAGAGAAAAATATCTATTTTGTCATGACACCTACTGATGGATCTTAAAAATTTCACATGGGAGTGGAGTAGCAAGAAGTCTATGCGTGGCGGATATACTTGGCCTCCTTTGAGATGTGAAAAAAAACCTGTATGTACATAGGACCAACAAAATCAAAATACAAAAGCTCAAAAAGGGCAGGGTGTTCTTCTTCCTGTTGATTTTGTATTGGTGGTCAGCAAAAGATGTGTAGTAGCAGCACTATCTATCGGTATGGAGTG
>NW_006800313.1:87891-137564 GCF_000485575.1 Poecilia formosa | reverse complement strand
ATCAGCGTCTCCTCCAGCGGAGCCGACCGTTCAGAGCAGTCGGCTGCTTTTGTCTCTCTCAGGACATTTTCTCTTCCACTGGGGACGCTTACGGACTCCAACACGCAACAGCTGTCATCGCTGTCGGATGCCTCCGACTCGACTGCTGCGTGCTCCGTCGCCTCCTCTGGCAAAACACCTCCTGCTGCGTCAGACTCCTGAGCTTGATGCAGTTTCCTCCTACTGTTAAACTCTCTGAGGAGGGCTTACTCTTCTGTTTCCACAACCTGACACTCCTCCTCTTCCTCACACACAGCCTGTGCTGCCTCAGTCACCGTGTCACTCAGCTGCTGCTGCTGCTGCTGCTGCTGCGCTGGTTCTGCAGTTAGTTTGCCTTTCATCCACGGATTCGATGCATCTCGACCATCCACCGCATCGTTCACAAAGTCAGGAAGCAAATCACCTGCCTCCTCCTCCGCCTCCTCCTCCTCATCGTCGTCATCATTGTCGTTGAGTGGAGTAATCAACTTTTGAGTGAGCTCTTTGTTCATCTCCAGCTGCTGCTGCATGGCTTTGCGAGCCTCTTCGTCATATTTGGCCATGATGACCTTTGACTTGGCCCACTTGCTGCTGTTCTGGTGTTTTAGTGACATCCTCTCCTGCATCCTGGCCAGCTCCATCTTATTCAGCTCCTCCAGGGCAACCGCTGGATCCAGCTTCACCATCTCGTCAAAGTGCTTCAGGAACTCCTTCCGCTTGGCCTTGTTCTGCACTTTGTGATACTTCTTGCTTTTGATTTTTCTCTCTCTCCGAGCCTTGGCCTCATAGTAGGACTGCAGGGCCCGGGCTTTTTGCAGCTCAGCACGGCGGATCTTGGCCTCCTCCAGGCTCATGGCCTTTACTGACGCCTCCTCAGCAGGGGTCAGAACGGGGTCAGTAAGGGGCTGCTTGTTGGCAGACAGCAGAGAAAAGATCTCCTGCTCCAGTGGAGTCCGAGCCTTCCAGCCCACCACCAGTCTCTCTACCGGTTTGGGGCCGGCCGGGTCCTGGTTCAGAGGGAACAGCAGCTGTTCGGCCCTCTGGTTCTGGATGATGACGCCGTCCCAGCGGCTCACCTCTGAGGCTGCCTTCTGGAAAGCCATGTCCCTCTGGATCCTCTCAGTCTCTTGTTTGCTCAGAGGAGATTCGATGGTTTTCTCAGAGAGCTGCAGATTCTTCAACTGCTTTCTGCTTTTAGCTGGGACAGCGGAGGTCTTTTCTAAGCTCCCGATCAGATCCGACAGCTGGACCTTACCGGGACCACCGTCAGGGTTCACAGAGAACTCGGACATGTGTCCGGCCGCCTCGGACCTCTCCCCCAGCGCCTTCTTCCTCTTCCCACCCAGAGACCTGATGGCCTCCAGCAATTTTTGCCGTTTTCGTTCATCCTCTCCCTCGTCCTCCTCGCCGCTCACGGTTTCTTCCTCTCCTCTGTCCATACCGCCTTGCTCTTCTTCTTCCTCTTCATACACCGGCTGTTGATCCCCCTCGCTGACGACAGGAGCACCGGAGCTCACCGTTAACTTCCTTTTATTACTTTTTTTCTTGGAGTCTTTCGCCATGCTGAAGACCACACAGAGCTCAATCTCACATGTGCCCCAAACACAAACGCTGTCGCAAAGCCTGGTCGTAACAAGAGCAGGAGTGTCGCAAAAAAATGTTTCCGTCTCTTTGTAAACTTTCCTCCCTTTGGGTTTTCTAAAGTCTCTTTCCACGAAGGAACTTCTCGAGCCTACAGGCCACAACATCAGATGGGTGACGTAGAAATCATTTCTTTTACTCAGATGAAATTATGTCGGAATCATTCAGCTGTTTGTAGAAAGCTTCTTCTTCTTCTTTTGAATTTTATTGGCGGCTGGCAACCAACTTAAGGTGCATTTACCGCCACCTACCAGATTGGAGTGTGGTCATCATTAGTTTGTAGAAAGCTTCACTATGTGATCAGATTTAAAGGGCGCACTCTTTCACTGCTACTGCAGAAAACGAAGTGGGCTACAGGAACAGCAAAGTATTTAAAAAAAATACTTGGCATACAAGTTAAGCTATATCGACTAACTTAATGACAGTGCAAGTCACATTTCCTTCTCTGTTAAAATAAGCGATGCAGCCTTTCCCACTTGTGTGGGCTGTTGCCCTCTGGGGGGCGCCATATAGATGGATGGATTTTAAACAGTAGTGGAGAAACACTGCAGTAGTGCTGTGATCACAGTACGCTCCAGTGAAACATTTGGTTTATCATAATTGCTAATGAAGTACAGTTTTAGCTACTTGGATGGAATGAGCGGGTGAAGGAGCTTCATGCTGTGGCCAGGCGGGCCTTTAAGGCTGTGGTTGACAGAAGCATGCTCTTATTTTGGAGTAGAAGAAACGGGCAAATGCACATTTTAAATATGACCTAGGTTTTATTAAAAGAAATGAGGATACAATGAAGTATAATTTACTCACAAGAAAAATGCAAAACAACTGCACACATGATTTCTGGAAGGAAATAAAGAATATGAATAATGATAAAACAGGTCTGCCAATAAATATCGACGGCGTAAACGGAGCAGAGGAAATTACTCAGATGTGGCAGAAGCATTATTATGAACTATTTAACTGCGTCAAAAGCTCCCCGGCAGGTGGTATGGATGAGGTGTCTGCAGAGGACTGGAAATATTCAAGCAGAAAACTCTTTCCTTTGTTTGCTCTGTGTTTTTCTGGGTTTTTAGTCGATGGCATTTCATTTCATCTGATTCACTTTTATCTGTTATATTAGTGCCTATTATAAAGGCACTAATATAAGCTGGCATAATAAATAATAGGGATAATTATCGGCCCATAGCGTTAGCCAGTGTACTATCCAAGGTTATGGAGAGGATTATATTGAGTATGACTGAACATTTTCTGCTTACTTCAGATAACCAGTTTGGTGTTAAATCACCCCATGCCACAGATATGTGTGTATTCGCTTTGAAAGAGATTTCAAATGGGTGGATAAAGTGCTATATAAGTTCAGTCCATTTAGAGGAAATGTGAAAAATATTTCACCAAGGACAGAGTATTGCTTTTATAAAATGTTACAGTATGCCAGTATTACTGACATTTCTCCGTCCTAAGAACAGGGAGGATCAACGACAGAACATTTCCGTTCACTGCACTTTACAGAAACCTACAAAATAGAGCAATGAAACAGAGAAAGTAGTAGAGAGTTCAGAAAAACAACAAAGAAAAAGAAAGACTTACAATTTTAAGATGTTGTGGACTCGTTATGTATGTGACATCATCAGAACCGATGATGATTGGGATCGGACGCCTGGAGTGGAAAAACATTTATGGGTGTCTTCTTTGCCTGTACACATAAGGTGCTGTTTTTATGCAGACATTTTCTACGTTTTTCATACTGGGCTGACATTTCTTTTACTCTGAGTATGCTTTTAATAACTACAACATATTTAAATGGTGTGAATTTACCCTTCTTATTCTTATTTTTCAGTGTTTACATTATTTTACCTTTTGTGAGTATGCATTTTATTTACCTGTAAGTTGATGCTGGCACATAAATTTCCCCAGTGTGAATAGAAGATGTTTCTATTATATTCCATTCTTTATTGTACTCAGTTTATTCTATTCTACTCATTCAGATGGACTTGTTAAATGTGAACAGAATGCCTCTCATGTTTAATTTTCGTATGTTTACAATTGTATTTTATAAAAAAAAAATATTAAGTTGGTTGAAAAATAATAATAATAAAAAAAATCTGGATATTTTATAGTTCTGGAGAAGATAAACAAATGAGAATCAAGGTTTTGACCACAACACAAACCTTAAGAAGACTAAATTAATAGTTTGAGTAATTGCAGGTTGGTATCCTAATCATTCCAGTTGGTGGCGGTAGAACACCAAAACGCTGCATGTCTACGGGACAAGAAGAAGAGCATCCACTATTTCAATCATGTGACGTAGTCATGTGACACAGCATCGCATTTCTTTCATCATGGCGGCGACTGCGTCTGTCTTCCTCAGAGTGAGAGCAGGGTCTAAGGTTGGAGCAGAGTACGACCAGGAAGGCCAGCTGATCCAGGTAGCGTTCAGAACCCAGACGGGCTCCATCGAGTTCAGCTTAAACTACAGAACCGGACCGAATGAAAGCTGGACGAGGATAAAACTGGGGCTAGTCTCTGCTAACACACAGCTAACTGATTCTGATTGTGGTCACTTGTGTTATTCAGGTGGAGAGCAGAGAGGATGAGGAACAAACAGTGAAGCTGGCAGAAATCTTGGAGCTGCTGCTGGCTGCGGGTTACTTCCGGGCCCGCATCAAAGGCCTGTCTCCATTTGATAAGGTGCTTCATCTAATTACCCCCAAGCAGGGGCGGATCTAGAAAAAAATATCTAACGGGTGCTGAGAGGGGGGCAAGGATTTTTCAGGGGTGGCAGCATCATTCTATAGACCCAACATTGGACTTAATTTTATTGTTGCAAAATCTTGGTTTTAACTTGCATTGTTTCAAAATCAGCTTCATGTAGCGCTGAGGATTAAATATAAATACTTAATATAGTATAGTTAATTATTTTTACATCTTTCATACTGCTGCTAATTGATATGCATTACTGGATTGGACAGCGCCTATTTGTTTGATGCATTGAGTTATGTCCAGAAAACCATTCTATCCCAATGCAGGACGAGCAGAAATCTGTCACAAAAATATTAGTAGCTCCACCATTTACTATCAGATATAAAAGACGATTTGAAATAAAGCTGAGAAAACTGATGTTTGATAAATACATTTTCTGTGATGCAAATCTATAAACGGTTTGGTTTCTGTTAGCTCTGTCAAGATGCAAGAAAGGGCAAATTTCTCTTATGTTGGTCAATCCTTTCATTTGTCTGTTCCATTTGCACAGCAGCATAAAAAATGTCTACAGTTTGATTTCACAGAAGTTTGATTTAATTGAAATTATATTGTGTCGTTTACATGTTCCCTTTATTTTTTTGAGGAGTGTATAATGGGCCGTGTTAGTGATTTGTATTTTGTTTTTCTTTTTTTACTTTTGAAAAAAATGCCACACACAAAGTGTAATTTACATTGCTGTCTAATAAAGGTTTAACAAAATAGGTTTAAACATTCTCAGCGGAGCTTGCCGTCTCTCAGTATTCTGCTTTTGATATTGAATAATCTAGACCAAACACTTTCTGGGCCCCCCTGTGGATTTCAATAGGGAGAGTTAGACTTTGGTTTTCTGCTTCAGTTTGGGAACCTCTGACCTAGACCATGGTTGAAGTGTTCCAGTTTTGGAGCTAAAAAAATTTTGGTTTAAGATATTATTGAATGATTGCAGAATAATCCAGAACAAGGGTTCCTAAATACACTGCTCAAAAAATAAAGGGAACACTCAAATAACATATCCTAGATCTGAATGAATGAAATATTCTTATTGAATACTTTGTTCTGTACAAAGTTGAATGTGCTGACAACAAAATCACACAAATCATCAATGGAAATCAAATTTATTAACCAATGGAGGCCTGGATTTGGAGCCACACACAAAATTAAAGTGAAATGTTCCCTTTATTTTTTTTGAGCAGTATATTTTCATGGCATGTCCCCCACAAACAGAATTAGATACGGGGTGGGGGCTGCTTTGGGAATCCACAGACAATGCTACAACATAAAACATCAACTTGGTGTGTTTCTTTTCTAACTTTTATTCACTATGTAATCATTATTACATTAGTTTAGCATAAATGTTGCCTCATACCTTTTGATTTTTGTTGGGGGGTTTTTAGCAGTGTTCTCCCAGTGTATTTTAAGCCTGGCGGGCCACCAGGCTTTACTTTATCATTGCATCTCTCTGAGCTTGTTTTTGCTTTGCTTTTCCACAGGTTGTTGGTGGAATGACCTGGTGCATAACCACATGTAACTTTGACATAGATGTCGATCTACTCTTCCAGGAAAACTCCACCATTGGACAGAAAATGTAAGTGATATATGATGGCAGTGTTCATGAAATCTTCTGAGCCATTTCTGCCAAACTTGCAAATGTGAGTGTTTCAGGCAGGACTTTTTTTGAAACATGTAGGACACTGTACTTGAATGCTGCAGAATTGCCTTTATTGAAGGGACATTGTAGTGACCTCTCCATGTTGACATGGAGCGTTTATACTTTTTGTTCCATATATATTTGACACTGTCCTTTAACCACCATGGATAAAAATGCTGTACATGCAACAAATTACAGCTGCTGGTTTTGATGAGGACAGCCATGTGCCTGGCAGTAATGTTTGTGATCGCTGTGAGATGTGATGAACAGCACTGTGACACCAACTGTGGGACATTGAAGGGTTATTGTGATTTCAGTGTGTTGAGAAAGAAGATGAAGAGCTTCAGTTAGTAAGAATTATTTCCGTGTCTTATATATTTATGTTCATGTCAACCTTTGACCTTCGTGTTGTTAGTCACACTTGTAGTGTTTATTACAGCCTGTTTCCTGCCTGGGTTTTTGTTTTGGTGACACGCCAAGATCATAACTGGCTTCTCCTTTCCTGGAAACGTGCCAGACTTAGGGAGGCATTTAACATGAGCATCAATATTCAGCTCAAGAGACATGCGCAGATGGACACTGCATGGTGGCACCTGTCCTTTTTCCTCTGGACAAATAAAGGGCCTTTCTGAAATCATTTTGTTTACATTGTAGTGTGAGGCCCAGGGCAGCATTTCTGGATTCAAAATGCTATATTACCGGTTGCCCCATGTTTTTGTAATTTTGCCTGACGATACTGCTTTTAACTGATATCCATATTTTCAGATTTATGCTCCTTCTGCATAATTGCAATCTTTTCACAGTGACAGATATTGCATTGCTTGTTTTGGTTGTTTATCTAATAGCTTTTATTGTGTGTCAGATTCTCACTTTAACTAAAGTACCAAAAGACCTACAAAATTTAAAAATCCGGTATTTCTGTGTTTACAATTTCAGAAGCTATAAATGTGTAACACTATGTTAACAGGAGAAATGTTTGTTTGGTTATTGTTGATGAATGTTCCATTTTAAATTATTTTTGTCTGTTTCTTCAGAGCCCTGACAGAGAAAATAGTTTCTGTTTTACCAAAGATGAAGTGTCCTCATCGCCTGGAACCCCATCAGATCCAAGGCTTGGATTTTATCCACATTTTCCCAGTCATACAAGTAAGACGCATACTTCAATTAGACATTTTAAAACGGCAAAACTATGATAGTTTTTACTATAATTCAGTCATCATTCACTTAACTTTGCTTACTAGGAAACATTAAAGCTACATAAGCTGCACTGTGTTCAAAGCCACGTAAGTTTCTCATGACAGACGGTTTGAGGGCGTGTTCAGGTGGCACCACTTCATTTAATTTGAAGGAAGTCTGCTACATCAGCGGTCCACTGGATGAGGTTCATACATACATCGATATCTGCCATGATTCATTAACTTACCAACACTTGGACTAAACGGTGACAGTTCAGGTGACTTCAGCTTTTAAACACAAACAACAGAACTCGTAAGCGGAGGACCCATGTCTCCTCTTCGGGCTGAGCCCAGCCGGGCTCCATGGGGCCACCAGGCGCTCGCCAACGTGCCCCACCTAGAGTGGGGCCCCGGTGACCCGCGTCCGGGCAAGGGAACACTAGATCCAAAGTTATTGTCCATCATAAGAAGTCTTAATTATATCTTTAATAACTTACTTCACTAGTTATTTCCCGTTTTAAAAGATTAATGACTGATTAATAAGTTCATAACCAAGGTTCATTACTACTTGTTGTAATTTGACGCTGTCCACTCTCCATGGCACTCGGTTTGTTCTTGTCTTGCATGAGACATTTGTTGTTGTTTCAGTGGCTGGTGAAGCGAGCCATAGAGACAAGAGAAGAGATGGGAGATTATGTGAGAGCCTATTCCATTTCTCAGTTCCAGAAGAGCCATGCCTTCCCCGAGGTACGAGCACACGTTTAGAACCGATGTTCTTAGATCGTGCAGTTTGCAGATGGTGGGTTCTGCAACAAACTCTCATTTGTCAGTAGCAATATTTTCTAGCTGTGTGGCATTTCGCTGCCGTCAATATGCAAAGTGCTGAAAGTGCTTTATCGGTAATGGCTAAGGATAGAAAGTAAACAGTTGCCATAATAACACTGGTGAACTGTCTTGGTGTGGACAGGAACTTACTGCCAATAGTTCAATGTCTGGACTATTCAAACTGATGGTTTGAACAGTAACAGTAACGTTACACCTTCAAGTCAGCATCTTACCTGTCACTATTTCTCTTTTACTTTCTGACTGAACATCAACTCATTTGAAAAATAAAATGGAGCTATTTCAATAACTGTTTAGTCTTTTGGCAAATTGAAATAAAGACGTATGCATTATATTCCAGTCTAATTTAGAATCTACAATTTTGAATTTCTCACTATTAAAGTTGATATCCTAATGTTACTTTCCATCTTATATATGTACTTTCATCTATTTAGTTCTTGTATTTTGAAACTCTGGTCTAGGATGAAGAACTCCTCCAGAGGAAAGACAAAGCTGTGAAGGCCGTTCTGGACGTATTGGTGAGCAGCCGCAATGCGACCGACGCAAAATGAAATGCTTGGTGTCTCTCATGGTTTCAAACTACGAGCGGATCATTTGGTTGCAGTTGGTCGGATGGCATGTGAATGAGCTCTGGTGTTTTTCAGGAAGTGTACAAACCTGAGAGGAAGTACAGAAGACAGAAAGACGCAGAACTCCTCCTGGATGAGGAGTCCAGGATCCACTTTACTCTGCTGGAGTATGGCAGGTAATATTTCCCTCCAGGCCGCCGTGCGGCCAAGCTGTTGAGGCATAGCATTCTACTACAACACAAAACGTGCAGCCCACCTTTTACAGGTAAAACACAGGAATGTATTAGTTAGTCTTTGCTGTTCAGAAATTGTCCCATAAATGTCAAAGCTGCACTACTGTACAGCATCTCATTCCAAAAAGGAAAAACATCTAGTGGACAAAACGAGAACAGACGGTTTCCCACTCCATCTTCTTTGCTCTGTTATTTCACTGCAGACTGTTGCACAAAAGTTCCAAGAGGGTTAAATAAAAATAAAAAAACCTTGATTGAATGTATTAACCTTTATAAAAAAAATACTTTAATCTGTGAATAAATTGATCTCCTCCAGCTATGAGTGCCATCTGACGAGTGTCAATAATGCATTTCTACTGACACTAGTAGAAATGGCAGCGCTCCCGAGTCATCCCAATCGAAACAGCCAATCAGAGCCAGGAGGAGGGTCTTAGCGCTGTTAATCAATCTCATGCACTCTCTGCTAAATGTGCTAATGGCAGAGAAACAACTTACCATGTTCCAGGAAACCTGTTCAGCCGCTGTCATTGTTGGCTATGCTAACTAGCCTGAGCATTGATGACAGACTCTATTAGCTGCAGCGCAGCAGAGAGGGGCAGAGTGTGAGCAGCCCACACAAAGGGGTGTTTGACAGCTCTAAGACCCGCCTCCTGCCTCTGATTGGTTGTTTCTAGTTGGCACTGGGAGAAGAGCTGGCTTTTTTCCCCCCACAGTTTAGTTTCTCTCATACTAAACTGTCACAACATCACAGTTGACAGTTTCAACAAATATGTGTAACAAAATGCATATAAAAGTTACATACTGCATCTTTAACCATAATAATGAAAAGGGAGAGGGAGTATTTGTCCAGCCCTTCCTCCCCAGAAATGTTGGCGTCGTCGCTGCTTCCTGAACTGTGTGGCTCTTGTAAAGAGAGCTGCAGTCCTTCATCAGAACCAGCTCCCTCTTCTTCATTGCTCCATCCACCTTCTTCCTCCAAAATTGCAGATAAATTGCTGAAATGCTCACCATTCCCTTTGCTTCTGTGCACTCAGCCTTATTCGGTCATGTTTTGACTAAACCTCATCACGTCACAAAATGGCGTTTGACCCTGTTACCACAGAAGAAAACGGCGTCTGAAAACATTCTGACATTGAACTGAGAGTTCATGACCAGAAAGAAAAATACCGCAGTTTCTTTCGATTTTTACAACTATATATCATTATCTTTGCATTTTATTCCACAGCATTTCATTGCATGCTTATAAAGCTCGTATTGGCTCAGTCTTTGTCAGGTTACCTGCTCTGGCCACGCAGCTGGTTAGATATGATGCTCATAGCTTACAGCTCTTAGCTTACTGTACCAGCGTATCCATACATTAATGCGATGGTTCTGAAGTATCTTTGCTCCCTCTTGGGAACATACTTTTTTTTTTTTATGCCCACCCCAAACTGAAATACTGTGGCGAACCTGATAGCAGAAATGGACAAATGGTTTGTCCTTCAGTTCAGCTGTAACAGCAGCAACAGAGCTAAAGGTTCACACAGTAAGCTCTTAAAGTGTTGAAATCAATATATAGAAATTAAGATTAATAATAATGATTTACCTGTAAATTCACTATCAAATAAAGGCGACTGCAGCCAATAAAACCTTAAAAAACTGGGTTCTGTTGTTGTAACGGGTCATGTGGTGGAGTTAAAATGTAACATCCCTTAGTCCAGGATCTAACGCGGCGTGTTTAACTCTTTTAATGTACATGTTACTGTGCAGTTTCTTAAATATGCACATTCTCTTTTTCTGGTCACATTCTTCCTTCACCCATCCATCTCTGAACGTAGAATGTGTGAAGCTATGCTGTGAGTACTGGACCTGTGTGAGCATCCTCCTCTGCATGCCTCTGATAACAGCTGTGGAGACGTGTGTGTGTGTGTGTGTGAGCTATGCTGTGAGTACTGGACCTGTGTGAGCATCCTCCTCTGCATGCCTCTGATAACAGCTGTGGAGACGTGTGTGTGTGTCTGTGTGTGTGCGCGTGCGTGTGTGTGTGAAGGTCTCCATGTTTAAGCATGGACTTGAGCATAGATGTGAACAGTTTGGCCTGTTGTTCTTGTGAGGTTTTGTTTTAACGTCAGAGTTTTGACATTGCAAGCATCGACTAAGCGCATTTCTTTTTGTCTCCAGGAGATATGGACTAAATAAGCAGTGTAAACAAAACAAGGTGAGCATGAGGATCATGTTGCTTGTTGGCTTAATAAACATGTGAAAAGCTTGTGTCAGATCGAGTTATTTTGTCAGTTGAAATATTGCGCGCCTACATCTTCTGCAGCTGATTAGTTTGTGCCATGTAGATAATTTGAAGGAACATTTACATGGGATGATAGTTTTTGTTTTGGATGTTCAGCCTCATCAGTGCATTTTCTTTTCCATTTGTAGGACGATGAGGGTCAGGTCAGCGGGCCTCAGGCGATGCCTGCCAGCATGTCAGACGTGCTGGAAGAAGACAAGCTGCAGGCAGCAGAAGAGGTGATCACTCCATCCAAGTGCAGCTGCACCTCTGTGTCACTGACAAGTCATGTATTTAACCAAGTGAAACCCATACAGACTCACTCCACACTCACCTGTGGCATAATTTATCAACAGCAATGCTAGAAATATAATTATTGCACTTGCTTATCTATTTATGTTCTATTTTTGGTTATTCATTCTTCAGTTTACCCCTGAAGGTTACAGAGCTCTATTTAAGAAACCCAAAAGATTAACTTAAAAAACAATAAGTATGCACAGAAGCCTCTGACTTGGCTAAAGGTCTGTTAATAGAATTGCTGTAATGTAATCGCCGAATGTACCAAAGCTTGTTGGTACATTTGGTACCAACAGGTTTCACAACTCGGATGCAGAACTTGTCTACAACCTTTGTTTCATTTTCAGCTGCTGTGGTTCACTTTCACACTGCAGTGCCAAACTGTCCAAACCCTTTAAGCAACCTGTTCCCCTCCTCGCCTGTGGTGGCGCTGCACCAAGAACCACTGAAGGAAACGACACAAAATCCTCTGACCAAGACACTTGGCGCTACTTCCTTCTTCACTAAATGTACACAAAAACACAGTAGCGTCAGATTTTAGTAGCTGTAGGATTTCTCTTTTGTCTTTGGTAAAAGTCATCAGGCCATTTCCTCCTCTGGCGTTAGACTGTCGTGACAGAAACCACTGGAGATCTACGCACAGAGTCGGTCCATCGGGACGACAGCCGTGTCTCGGGGACGTTACCTTTGCTGAGGAAGGCCGTGGTTAAGGCTACTGCTTGTGACCTTCTTCAACAAACACGTTGCTTCCATTAAATGCTTAGAAATGCCATCCGTTTGGCAGCGACTCCACCTTTTAGAAACCTAGGTTAGTTCAGCAGATTTTTACTTTTCTTTGGTCACACAAGCATATTTTTTGTAATGGTGGGTGATGTGCCAAAAAATATATCAGTGTTCTAACAGGAACATTATTTTTCTTTATTTTCTGCATGTAAAGGTAATTTTATTTCTATAGCAGATTTTCAGCAAACAGGGCAACACAAAGTGCTTTACAGGAATTAAAAGGAAATGCAAACAAAATAAACCAAATTATTCAGGGTTGCTAAGTCCTCTGGTCTAATTCCTTTTCTGGGTCGGAGGAATACGAGTCTAAAACGTCGTAGTTTTCTGGATTCTTGGTTTGTTCTAATCCCTGTTCTGCTAAATAAGTATGAGTATTCTCTGGACTTTCTAAGTCTGCTCTAAATTTGTAAAAGTAATGAGAACTCCACAGTTTCTAAGTAATAATAAAAACTAAATGTTCCTGTTCTGGAAGATTTTTTTTTTTTCTGGATTCTAAGTTTGTTCTAATTCCTTTTCCGGTTGCAGTGACAGGAGTCTCTGCGTAATCATCTAAAAATTAATCAAAGAAGTATAATATTGGTCTAAATAGTGAGCACTCCACAGTCTCTAAATAATAATAGGGGAATGAAATAAAAAAGAGGAAAGGACACATGAGGGCAACTTTCAGACAAAACAAATGTAAAACCTTGGAGAAACGTGAGGGATTCAGGCTGAAGGAGCAGCTGACGTTTCACTGGTCACAACTCTGGATATTTTGTCTTTCTCAAAACATTTGGTTTAGTTTGAAAACTGAACAGCGCCAAGACTTGTTGGAAGTGCCTTGCAAAACCTGGCTTGTGCTTCCATGCAAAATAATTTAAATTCCGCACTATCTAGTACCACAACCAAAGAGGATGTGTTATTCAGCTGCGGCCAGAAAGGTTCAGCAGACCAAGTCTTTTCATCGAGTCAGTTTGAAATAAGAAGACACTTGGGGTGAGCTGCTGTGCTTTGTGCTTGTTTTGGTGCAGGGGAAGCTGACTGCGAGTGCTGTGGGTCAGATAGTTGGACTCCAATCTGAGGAGATCAAACTGATTGCCTCGGAGTACGCTGGAAAGGTCAGCAAAGCATCACACCCATGTTGCACACAGCCAGCAGTCTGTTTCTATTACCGGCTCTATGGAACAAGACGTAGCGATGCAGGAGATGGCCACGTTTTGTGATCATATGTCGTCTTTCACCTCGCAGCAGTTGGAGCGTTCTTCAGAGGAGCGGTCAGAGCGCTACGGTCCAGTGCAGCAGCACCGCCGGGCCGTCGCCTCACTGGACAAACAGATCCGACAGAAAGCCGAGCAGCTGAAGGAGGTCAGTGCTGCAAGTCAGGCCATTTCAAATGCAAACTGTGTGTTTCTGATGTAGATCCCAGCCAGGGAAGTTACTGCAACCTGCTCACAGAGAGCACAGGCTTACAGCATCTGTCTGCTGTAAACTAGAGCCGGCCACCTTTAAAAATAAAAAACCAGAAAACAGTTGGTGGTCTTAATCTAACAGTAATTTGACAGGAAGGGAAAGTCATGCGGCAAAGGAACCGAGATCGGTAGTGGAACCTCTAACCTCTGGGCTGCTCAACTTTATCTATTTGGGTTTGAGTTCGTCATTTGAAAATTTGTACTATTAGGTTGTTTTTTTGTAGAAGTTTTATTCTACTGGGTTCACAGAATCGGTTGCAAACTCTGTGCAGTATTTAAATAAAGAGTGCACTTTATGCTGATGTATTTTAAGTTCTGCAGAGTTTCTTTTCTTCTCCCAACAACTGTATCCATGGCTACGGACGACATAAGTCCCTGTATGTAGAGAGCAAACTGCATAAGAACCTAAACTCACATGTTTTCTGTCCCGACAGCTCAAAGTAAAGCATGCAGAGGTGAAAGCCTGCAACGAAGAGGCAAAGAGGAGTCTGCTGGAGGTAACTACTCCTGGCCAGTTTCATCCAGATTTCTCCTTTTGTGTTGTTTGTGCATCAGTGGTGATAACTGATTATTGCTGTGAGCGCCCAGGGTAACTACAGATAGATGTGTTTTTATTTGTTTTGTAACAATTGGATCGTATTGTACTGTGATTGTGACTGACTTGCTGTGAAACGATCTGTATTACTGCAGCTTTGCGCCTCATACAGGATGCAGCCATGTTTAGTGTCCCGGTCAGAAATGGATCAAACTTATAGAGCTACTTTAATGGTTGTAAAAAAAAATTTAATACATTTAAATAAACATTTCAGTAAACTCAAAAGTCAAAGCGAAACTTTGAAAAACAAGGGTGATCATTAAAGGATAAGAGTGTGAAAATGAAAACATCTCTGCCTTACAATAAGTTTTGTTTTTTTATTGTATTCAAATGTTGAGTTTATGTATTTAAGTTTATTTCAAATAGAGGTTTTTTCTTGGTATGGTAATGCCGTAAATGTATGAATTTATCAGTATAGGTTGGTATATAAATGAGAGTTTATCATACATGTTTGTGTAAAAGTATTTATGGTTATGTACGTTTTGTGCCATGGCGCCTCGACAATCAGTGTGAGCTTTTGGGCTGCGCTCAAACGTACTTCAAAATTAGAAAAGCTCGACCTTAACCTACCTTGTCAAAGCTAGGTAGTTGTTTTGTTGTTTTTTTTCCCCAACACCAATTTTGAAAATGCAAACCTAAATGTTGTTCTAAATCTGTTCCAAGGCTACAGAACACTCAGTAAAACTGGAGACTGAGATGAAGTCCCTGGAACAGATGGAGGAGCAAGCAGACAGTGGGTGAGCCGTCTTATTTTTACAACGCAGGGCTTGAATTAATAGCAGGTTTGGAGCACAGGACCCTTGACTAGCGGCAGAAGTGATGTAACTTTTGTCGGCAGTCTGATGGAGAAGCTCAGGGCTTTGGTGACGATGAATGAGAGCCTGAAGCAACAAGAGCAGCAGTTTCGGACGCACTGCAGAGTGAGCACATAAACCAGCCGTTCTGATGGGATTCGTTTCCCCTCGGTCTTAAAGCGTGTTTTGATTTTATTTAATAAAAACCTGCGTTATGTACAGGAGGAGATGGTCCGTCTGCAGCAGAACATTGAAGAGCTGAAGTCGGCGTCAGGACAGGACACCGAGGAGGAGCAGGTGCATGTCCAGCTGCACTAATAAATGCAGTGTTGTGTTAATTATTATAAAACCATGTCAGACCAGAGTGTTAAATGAGACCTTTTCTTTTCCCAGGAGAGGAGGCAGCTAATAGACCAGCAGTACAATTCAGACAGAGAGAAGCTGCAAAAAGTCCGCCTGCTCATGGTAACCACTGCTCTAGCATCACACACAGAGCGGCGTTCTCACCATCAGTAGCTTTATTATTGTCCCCAAAGGAACATTCCTCACTGAGCTGGGCGAAAAACATGAGCACACAATCACAGACTCGATCACTGCCTAATTGTAGTCCAAGCAGAAAAGGACACTCAGGAGAAAGGCATCAACACAGAAACCAGGAAAGCATCAGACTGAAATGACGTCGCATTCACAGCTAATTGTATTTTAAAATGCAGTTTTAGAAATATACATACATTTGAACATTGAGACCTCCACGAACAACAATTACAGAGCATCTAGTTGGACAAGAGCAATTAAATGATGATCGTAAAACTCAACGTGAGTGATGTAGGGTTATTTTTGATGTTGATGAAAGTAAAACATTAGTAGCAGGGGAGAGAGAGAGAACGATTAGTTGATGACGGCATGTCAGAAAGTCAACAGCTGATATAGCAGCAAATCATCCAAAACTGGAGGGTAGTAGAAAGGCCTTCTGACCTTCGAGGCTGATGTGTGGTTATGGGTCAAGGCTTTGGTAAATGGCTCGTACTTGAACAGCGCCCAGAGGTCCCCAAAGTTAGTTATTCACGCACACGATCAGACGCCGATGGTGGCAAGCTACCGGACAGTAGCCACAGCTGCAGCCTGCAAGGCTGCCATGTGCTGACCGGGCCTTCTGACCCCCACCAGCAGGCAAGGTGGATGAAGGGCCTTGCCAAGGACACTTCTTCATCCGCGGAGCGGGAATCGAACCAGCAACCTGCCAACTAAGCTTTAGTCGAGCTTTAGACACAAATTGCAAACATTTTTTCTGTCAGCCAACTTCCACAGGACTGCGTTTGCTCTCCTCAGGCTCGCAGGAACCGTGAGATTGCGATCCTGCAGAGGAAGATCGACGAGGTGCCCAGCCGGGCGGAGCTGACCCAGTACCAGAAGAGATTTATTGAACTCTACAGCCAAGGTGGATTCCTCTTCTGCGTCTGATATGTAGTTACAGACGGTGTTGCGTCATTTCTTCACGTGGACCTGTAAACATGTTTGTTGATCTTGTCTTCCAGTTTCTGCCACACACAAAGAGACCAAGCAGTTCTTCACTCTCTATAACACCTTAGATGATAAGAAGGTTTACCTGGAGAAGGAGGTAATCGCTTTTAATCTCGGATTGAATTCTGCCTGCAACAGTGATTTGGTAAACATGTTCAAAACATTGCTGAAGAATAATAATCTCATTTAGGTAAATCTGCTGAATTCAATTCATGACAACTTTCAACAGTAAGTAAAAAAAAAATATCTTGTTGAAAATTACATTGTCCTATTGATGTGAAGGAGAGTGCGGCTTTTGTTTTTCATGCTCCCTGGTTGTTGGTCTGCTGAGTTTTAAACGGCTCTGCTCTCTTCCAGAGCGATGTCGTCTGCAGCTGCCAGGGATCAGTTCCTCCGACAGATGGAGCAGATAGTGGAGGGGATCAAACAGAGTCGCATCAAGGTGTTGCTGCAGCTGCATCACTGGCGTTGTAAGACATTCCCTCCATCTGCTGGGCCGCGTCACTAACGGAGGCTTCTGCTGCCCGTCTGCCGTTTCAGATGGAGAAGAAGAAGCAGGAAAACAAAATGAGAAGAGATCAGTTGAATGACGAATACCTGGAGCTGCTTGACAAGCAGAGGCTCTACTTCAAGACCGTTAAAGATTTTAAAGAGGTAAGAAAGTCTTTAAGAAACTTTTGAATGCAATGAATTAAAGTTGCAAGCAGCTCAGTGCCGCTCTGGGACCCACAGTCACCACCACGTCCCCAACACTTTCACGCCGATCCCACACCCGTCCAATAGACGGTGCATTCGGTGAATCTTCTATATATTCACATATCTTTAAATTACATCTCTAAAGTAAAGATGAAGCAGATAAGTGAAAATCCCTTGGAGGAGTTTGTTAAAGTTTGAGGTGTGTAAACCTAAATGCCCACCTCCCTGTATATTTTAGGACAAACCTCCTTTGTTTTTTTTTTTGGGATCTACATACATACCAAGTTCCAGATCTCCATATTGTACGTTTTGGCCTTTCTCACGTTAGGGGGCGCTGTAGTGCAGTCTGGCCATTCCCACTTTTGGTTCCATTAAAAACATTTGATTTCACACAGGGGAACGTTTTTTGGTGAAGTTTGGTGAGCTTCCGAACGCGTTTAGGCCCCCAAATTATGTTTCTGGGGGTAAAAGAAAAAAATGAAAAGAAATTCTTAAAAAAACAAAAAACCAATAGGCCTTTGCGATGCTTTCGCTAAAGCTGTTCCAGAATAACTCCAGTTTATTCAGCAAAGCCCAAGTCCCGAAGCCGGAGCGGTACTCGACTCACAACAGAGCGTACCTAAGAACATACTTCTTACTGATGCATTTGCAGACTGCAGAACTGGAAATTTTTTGTATTGATGCCCCAAATCGCAGCATCCAAAAAGCTTTTCTTGTAGCACAGAAAAATAAATTACGGCACAGAACAAATCTCAATCATGCCTTTAAAACATTAAGGCATTTGCTCTGAGTATTCCTTCAAGAAAAGAAAAAAAACTGAAAGAAAAAAGTGAAGTTTGGGCTGATCAAAGTGTGCTAAGTTTTATAAAGTTTTCAGTAATCTGTTTTTGTTTTTTTTTTCTATCACCAGGAGTGCCGCAAAAATGAGATGCTGCTGTCCAAACTGAGAGCAAAAGGAGCTTCCTAACTTTGTTCTTCCTGCTGGCTCCGTGTTTTCCTAAGCTGGCCTGAAGCTTCGATATACGTTGGTTGAAGGATCACAGAACCTGGTTGTTTGTTATGCTTCACAGGCCAGGAACCCGGTTTCTTAACGGGTGCCAATCACAGCAGATTTTACCATGAGCGTCATTTGGCTTTAGAACTTTTTCATGGGATCGAGGCCTTTGGATCATAAAGATTTCAAATGACCAGCATGCTTTGTTGACATCTGTTTAGCCCAAGCTATTGGTGTATTATAACAAGACTGAACTAAACACTATAGTGATACTGTACATTTTCCCAAAGCCAACAAAAGGTCTTTGACACACACCTGTTCCTGCTTTAGTGCCTCAGATTCTGCTGTCGCCGTTTATTGTAACTTTATTTAGCTGTTGATCAATAAAATACTGGAAAACTTGATACCCAAAGTGAAAGTGGTCATTGATGAGTCTATGAAATGAACAGCCGACGGGTTGTGAATGTGTACAATCTTCAATCTCCACCAGGTGAGTAATGGAAAGAAAATCTAAATCGATAAACGTAAAGATTCTGACATTAATGTGAAATATTCTTCTTCGGCTTTTCCCTTCAAGTCGTCTGTCTGCGTTTAGTCCTGTTCTCTGCAGCCCTTTTCTTCCCCTTACACCAACTATCACCACGTCCATAAATCGTCTTCTTGGCTCCAGCCTCAACATCCTTCTACTGATTGGTCCTGTCCCAATACTTGCACCTCTTCCTTTGTTCAGGGACTTTGGCGAAGTATATAACACAAAGTGTCTAATCAAGGAAAACAAGTAGGAATATTTGTTAAATGGAGCTATACTCTCTGCAGATTGACCATTGTTGGGGATCAAACGTGGCTGCTGACCCACAGGGATGATCAGAAGAAGCTTGAGATCTGGATTTACTCCGTCCACTTCCTGGGCAAATTCATACAAAAATATCCAAGTGTGAGACGAGGTGAAGGCTGAAGTCAGCAGCCCAGTCTCAGTTGTTTGAATAAAGATTTTATTTGGTCAAATCTAGACCCTGTTGGGAAATATGAAATTATTTGCTATCCCAAGTTAAAAGGTGCGTTGCCAACAGTCAATGAGAAACAGAGACTGAGACACAACAGGAAGTAGAAGATGACTTCCTATGAAACTGTACAGCTCATAGTTGTATGTGCAGATAAATATTAAGAATTTGATAAATGTATTCCATTTTTAAAATATAAATATAGACAAAAGTTCCATTGCTGTTACGTTCAACATGCACATCTCATATAATCCAAGAAAGGCCCTTCAATATATATATTTTACTTGTTTATAACTTAAATTCAACAGATTGTCTTGTCTGAAAGTCCATTTGTTAAATGTGTGGTGCTCCGTATTTCAACCATGGTACAAAAGTCAGTGGAAACCAGTCTGTTAGTCTGAATTTAAGCTCTTTTTGAAATCCACAAACACTTTAAAAGTTTCTAGTTTTCCCTTGCAGCCTCGTTTCGCTGACTCTGAATAGATTACAAAATCAACTTGAAACCCTTTTTATTTTCCTAGGCTTTCATACCATAATCTTATACTTGTTTTATTCTTTGTATAATTTTAAGGTTGATTTTTTTTTTTTTATTGTACAACACCACGACATTCTTCCCATCAGTTCAGGTCCATAAACTGCAGTCTTCTCACAGAACAAACCTGTCCAGGTCAGAGTTATGCTCCAACTCTTCCCTGCGTTTTTGCTCCTTGTCATGTGATCATATTTGTCTTCCTGAGTTATACTTGCTGTATATCACCGCAGCACAGCTCGCTATATCATCTCTCTGATTGTGACGCTAAACAGACAGCTTCCATCTTTCTCTCCAGTCCACTTCCTGCAGTAATCTGCAGTCTGGACCTCTTGAGCTATCTGACACTTGCTGATCTGTCTGTCCTAAAGAACAACATGGTGCTCTCTTCAGTAATCGTGTTTCAAATGTGCTGTTAGACTTTCTGATATAGACCTGATAATCACCATGCTGTCTCTTAGGCGTGTCCCTGTCGGCAAGCGCAGTGGAGTAGAAATAGGCATTGATAAACGGAGGAAAAGACGACAGGACATCATTCAGGGTTCCATATGTACAGTCAGGACTGTGTATCCAGGCTTGCTGCTGTTCCCAGAGGACATGACCTCAGTCCTGCCTGGCCTTCTGTTGCTTTTGATGTTACCAGTATATGGTCAGCTAGTGGGAGCAAAGAAGTCAGAAGAGGCTGAAGAGCAAAGTTCCCGTCTGCGGGGCCTCTGGAAGCTGCACTTTAGGGCATCCAGGCTGAAAGGAAAAGGTAAGTAAAATCCTTTATTTTGTAAGTATCCACATTTTTAATACAGCCATCTTTAAACGTTTTTTCAATTCCAACAGTTTGATTTGGAGATCAGTTGTTTTATGAATATAGTTCGTGTCAGTATGGCGAGAGATCAATAATTCTCTTTCATGGATCAGCTTCTCCTGGTATTGGTATCTAATATTTCTTTTTTCATCAGAGATGTAAAATTATATTTTATTTTGGTTGATGGTTAATGCATATTTTAAACCACTAGAATGAGAACTATGGTCTACAGGCTTAGAAAACTAGTTACCAGTCCTTACAGTTTTGCATATATTATCCTTAGCAGCGCTTGCTTCCATTTCTTAGAAGTGACCATTACCAGGGCTTTGATCGGGATGCTAACTGTTCCTGCTAGATCTCTATTAGGTTCCCCATTCTGTCACTTGGCATCAGTTTCTTCATGGAAACTGTTTGCTGTCTTCAGAATTTACAAATGATAATAAAACAGTTTTTTTTTTTAACATGTTGGGGGGTTTTGCAAAAGGAAAGTTTTACCTAATGACCTGAAATTTGTAAGTCATTATGTTGCTTGGTTCCTAGAGATGAGTAGGTATCACCACAAGGGGGCGCCTATTCCCCTTTTCCTTTGTTGTACTATTGTGCAGAGTAAGAAGTCGTCTTCCATGTTGTAGAGGAGAACAGCGGTGATGATGAGGTGCAGAGCAGTAAACTATCGTTACTTTACTCATGTATGAGAAAAGTTTAGTGCCGTGGAGACCTGGCTTTACGTGGACGAAGTGAAATAAAGTTAAAGTGTGGAATACTCAAGGTGTGCGTCCTGCCGTTTCGGGTTAGCGTGGCTAACCACCGCTGCTAACTCCTTCTCTCACCGCATCACCACAAGTTGCGTGACTCACGACACACCAATAGTTGTAGCTTCAAAAAATCTTGAACATTAAATTTTTAGTCTTATGCTGCTTTTTATTTTACAAACACAACATTCAGGCATTAAATACAACTTAGCCTTTATAAATAAACAAAACTGCCAAAATATGTGATCATAATAACAGATTTACTATTTTTGAGAAATTTATTTTGAAAACCTCATTAACATTACTTTCTGTCCCTATACTGAATAATAAGTTGAAACAAACACTCGATGATCATGAGACCCATTTACAAAGTCAAATTTAGTCTGATATCCAATCTAGGTCAAATGGTCTAAACTTGTTTTTGTTTTAGCTTGAAATTCAACCGTAATGGCGGTCAGATAGATAAGATTATTGTAGCTGCTGGAACAGAACAGGAGGACTTCAGCAGCAAATGAAGCTTAGGAAATTCAGCTCACCTGCACTGGAGTTACTGGAATACATGAGAACAAGTGTTGAACAGGTAGTCTGCTCTGATCCAGTGTTGTGAGTCCAGTCCAGTTTATCATTCAGGTGAGCACGCAGGTACCTATAAGAGTTCACCATCTCTATGTCCACTCCCTGGATGTTCACCGGCACCATTGAGGTGCCTGCGATGAGACAGGACGTCTGAAGGTGACAGCATGGGGAGTTGATGGAGAAGTCTGCAGCATAGAGGGAATGGTGCCAGGACAGTCCCTGTGGGGACTGCAGGCCAGGCTGTCAAAGACACAGGCTGTCATTAACATGGAGGGGAGATTTTCATGTGTCTCACCACATTTATCCATGCAGGGTCATGAGGGGCCAGATTCCTCTTGGCAAAAGACATGGTACACCCTAAAGAAGTCACCAGTCCATTACAGGGCAAGCTAATTATGTGTGAAATAAAATTTCATGATATCTGTCAATGTGTTTTTGTGAGTGTTCTTTGTGCATCTTTAAAAATATACTTTGGGAAAATTGCCAGTGATTTCTCTTCAATAAAGGATCAAGCTCCAGCCCAGTCAACGAAGTGGCCAAACAGCTTCTGCTCTACTGCCGGGCCGGAATTGGCTACCACCTTCAGATCCTGCCCAATGGCTCAGTGGGGGGAGTCCATAGACCGACTCCTTACTGTGAGTTCAGTCAAAATGAGTGAATATTTACACATACACCCCGTATATAGTATATATCAAACGCTCACACATTTATACACCGATACATAAGTGCCTTGCCCAGAGGCACCGACATGAGGCAGGAGGAAGCTGGAATCGAACCTACGTGCTAAAATGTATTTCAGAAAAATACTGCACATTTAAAATATACTTTAATATATATTTTTTCCACCAGGGTGTATCAAGCATATTTTTGGTGTATTTAGTTTTTCACAGACTTTTATATTGAGTTTGATCAAGCATGACAGTGGAATCTGTAGCATGGGTCTTTGAACACTTGAAGTTAGATTTAAAGAGTATTAGAACCTGGTCAGCACTGAAATCTTAAAATCCTTCAGAAATTGTTTAAACAAGATTGAATAATTGCTTGGAAACTGATGATTCTATATTTGCTTAGCACACAGGGAATGGGAGAGAATGAAGAAAAGAGCACACATTTCTGTTTTTTAAAGTATAAATAATTTTAAAAAAAAGGTCTCATCATTGATTACCACACTTTGGATGCACTTCAAATGAGATTTTGCTGCACAATTAACTTACAATATTTGTTCGGTCAGAGTGGAAAACCTGTTCTTTGCAAGTGTTACTTGAACAGTGTCAGTTTAACACATGAACATTCACTCTGTCTGCATCTCCTCCAGGCTGGCTGAAGGTGTTTGCTGTGAGGCGTGGAGTGGTGGGAATCAAAGGGTTGACGAGTGGCTTGTACCTGTGTATGAGTGGGCAAGGACTGGCATATGGAGAGGTACGCAGTCTGCTGCACACAACATGTTAACTTGTGTTTATATATTCCCCGTTATGAGGATATGCACTATTGGTTAATGACTATTCGTATCTCTATATACCAGAATATATGAATATATCCTGGGTAATGGATACAGTGGTGTTTGTATCGCTCAAACGCCACTGTAAAGACGCTGCTGACCTTTTCTGATCTGGCAATAACAATGTGAGCATCGACTCCCCCCTCAGTCTTTGTTGCACACAAGATCCGCCGGCTCTTCCGCGGATGTTGTAACAAAATTGTTTTTATCACTTTGTGTGGTTTTTGGTAAATAAAGGATGTGCACAACTTCAGATGGGCTAAGTGCAAAGGCCAAGTTTAGTGTAAAAGTATGTTGCCCCCTAAAGGAACTCTAATATTCATACATTGAAATGAAGTCAAATAACAGAAGATTACTTTATTTATTCTTTTTGTCTAGGAGCCGTTTACTGACAACTGTCTGTTCAAGGAAAATGTGGAAGAAAATCACTACACCACCTACTCTTCTCTTTCCCACCCAGGCAACTACCTGGCAATTTCCCACAGAGGACAGCTCAGGAGGGGCAACAGTGTGGGCCCAAATCAGTCCTGTGCTCATTTCTTACCAAGGAGAGCATGACGTCTGCCCATTAGCTTTCCCAAGCTCCTGAACCTATGACAAAGTTGATGCTTGTTATTGAATAGCATCCCTGGGTTTTTAGATAAGCTACATTCCCCAAACCACCCTGCTCTCAAGCAACTCCACTGACTTCTCACCCATTTCTGCACCGAGTTCAAAATTGTCTTAACATTCAAAGCCATCCTTATGTTACTCGTCTCTTTCACATTTAAACACCGTCTCACATCCTTCATTCCTCTTTTGACTCACTTCTCTGTTCGCCACGTCCTCGGCCGTCCAACCCGGGTCTACTCACCACCTGGATCTCTGAACATCATCATCGCTGAACATTTTCAAATCTCTTCACAAAACTCATCTGTTCAGATTAGCTTATCCCACTTCACCGTCACAACATAAAGACTTGTTTTGTATTTTATACGTCTTTCTAGCACTTTTTAACCTTTGTTCATGATGTGCTGTTTTTATTTTATTAATGTAAAGTGACCTTGAAAATCTTGAAAGGTGCTTATAAATAAAATAGATTGTTATTATTGTTGTTGTTGTTTTATTTAGATAATCAAAATCAGCAGAACATGCCACTGGAATAGTAAGGATTCTTTATGACTCTTTTATGCAAATATGTTAAAAACTCCATAGTTTTAATATTGTCCTCATAGACTTTTGGGACGAAAGTGAAAGAATCTATGTAACTCTTTTGTTTTCATATCTGTTAAAAAATTCACTGTACCCTGAAAATAGAAGATGAAAAAAAAAATCAAGTCCCTCTGCATCTTCCATGTGCCCCTAATAACATTTAGAAAAATACACAGCTCCCGAACCAAAACAGCCAATCAGAGTTAGGAGGCGTCTTTCATTCACGGTTGTGTAAGCACAACGTGAACCAGTCGTTCTAGGGGGAGCTAGCGGTGTGCTGCTGCTAAAGGCGGAGAAACAAACCAACCTTCCAGGGAAACGCCTAATTTCTGGAGTGGTGCCTGGTCCAAAACCCAAGACAGGCAAACAAAAGAAGACCCACGATGCAAGGCAAGCTAAAGAGAGAAACAGACGGAGCCCAAAATGAGAGGAGGAGGAGCGCTTCATATGTAGAGGGAGATAATACCATCAAAGAATTCAAAATGGATCCAGAGTTACAGACTGTGAACATATTGTTTGAGATGGAGATTTTAACAGACTGAGGACACAGCAAGCGCAATGCCAGGACAAATGGGAAAAATGGACAAATGTCCCATCAACGTTACAGGACTGATTTTGGATATAAATCCCCCCTGTGTTATTTAATTAAGAGACTCCTCCTAGTGTGCAGTTTTTGTTTTCAGTTCTGTTTTTTCTGTCTCTTATCATTTCTATGTATTGTTCGACCTAAATTTATCAATGAAAATAAAGTTATTTTAAAAAATGACATTAGTGGGGTGGGACCTAAAGATGAACAATGTAAAATGTCGTTCATCTTTAGTCAGCACTATTGGTCAGCGCTGACTAAAGGGAAGACTGACTCCCTCCCACCTCAGATCTCTGTCCAGAGCTGCAGGGCTCGCTGCTTCGCTTCGGTGACGGGACACACAATGTGAATGGTAGGCAATCGTCACAAAATTACACTGCTAGCAGCTACTAAAGTGTCCACCCTTTCTTCAAAGAAGAAATCTTACACAACTTATTATGACAAAAGTTAAAACACTCAACATTGTCTTGTACATAATCTCTAATTGGCTAACTCCAAGATCACCAAGTTTTCTTAAAAGATCGAGTCTCTGAGAACATTTCTTAAAAATATGGTCAGTGTTTTCAGCAAAGTTGAGCTGACTGTTCAGGAATGACCCGAGATATTTGCCTCAGTTTCAACAGGTCGGCTATCGAGTGAAACCGGAACCACTTTAAAGTCTCGTTTACTTAGCTCTACATCCTTAAGAACATGAGAAAGTATGGTGTTTTATTAGTGAATTTATCTTTTACAACTCCAGTAATACAGAAATTAATAGTCAATGATAAAGACTTTGTGGTAGTCTGATTTTGTGATGTATTTATATTACCACCCCACGCCACTAGAGGCAGTAGCAGACCCAAGAAGATTCATCTAAGGACCAGATTTAGAAGTACACAGAAAGCTACATAATTTAAGAACTGTGAACTCCACACCTCCATTCATTTTTTGGTTTGCCTTCGCCTAAAACACCTTACCTGACAAAAATGGCACTATGTGTCTGAAAATACATACTACTGACCTTTTAAATATTACTCAAAGACAACACAAAATGCTGTTTATAAGAGAAAGTAGTTAAGGGAGAAAATTTTCAAACTTACATGTCCCTATTTGAAAAATGTTTGAACCTTAAACCTCCTTGAATAGCTGAGCCACCCTTTGCTCGGTGTACAGAATTAGAAAAGGAAAACTGTCAGTACTTGCAAATAATCAAGAGATTAATCCTCTAGATTTCTGGAACATGGCCATTTGTAATCCAATGCAACAAGTGGGAGGGAGTCTGCAACCTGAGCCACAGACCTGAGAGCCAAGCCACTCAGGTGTCTCTTTCTAACCGGAGACACGACAGAAGACAGAGAGCAAAGGAAATAGAAAACAAAAACGGGAGCACATTGTCATTGAAAGTACGGTGTGGTTGGACTTCATTTTATCAGATAAAACTAAATAGCATATGGACAATGACATAATGAGTATTGCAGAAACAGGTATGTTTAATTTGTAAACTACAGTTTCGTAGAATTACTTCACGCTGTATTTTTCTTGTTGTTCCATTATCTTTTACCCATCCATTGACCCTCTACCCCATGTCTCTTCACAGATCCTGCTGCCAACACCACTGATATATCAACTACAACAACAGTAAGGGACAAAAAATGAAAAATGATCAAATTAAATGTTTGTACAAGTATTTATTTTAGAATTTATGTAAACAGATGGTGCATTTGGCAATTCTGAAGTAATTTTCATGTGTATTTTGTATTTTTGTAACTTTATTTGTGTTCATTTCTGTTTCCTGGATAATATTTCAAGAAAATATACATGAGAAAGTTAGAACAAATGAAGATAAGAAGATACTGGACTTCATAAAATAATTTTTAAAAAAGTTTCAATATTCACCATCTGCCTCCTTTATTAGTGACACCTAACTTCTTATTTGCACTCAGAACAGGTTAGCCTATCCCATTGCAGAAACTCAATGTATTTAGGCATCTAGACACAGGCTATTTTTAACACAAGGCAAATGGGACCCAAATTACATTCCCCCCTCCCCAATATGTGACATATATCCCACTTTTTATTGACCGTCAGAATGACCCAGTTACGTGGTACTAAGTTGTATGATTGTTTTCAAAGTCTGAACAGTCATGTGTCGCATTTTATCTGACTTTTATGACATTGATGCGAGACGTGTAATTTTACAGCAGAAAAATCCAGATGCTGTAAATCCAAACATAAACAAAGGCTGAAAATTAAAATGATGAACTTATGAATGAAGTCTGTCAGTGAAGTGCATCACTGACAGACCTGGGGCCTCGTGAATAAAGCGTGCATACGCACAAAAAATGTGCGGCGCCATATTTTACGCACAAGTTGGCATGTATAAAAATGAACTTTGCGTCAAAGTTTGCGTAAAGCAAAACTTAAAGAAGGAGCCATGCGTTACCGATGGTGGTGCAACTGCAGCCATCCTTCAGTCGAGCAGTCCGTTTTGTAAATGTGCCTTGTCAGGGAAAACCCCACAAGCTGCAGTGATCAAGCCAAGAGAATCCAGGTGTGTTGAAAATGCCCAATCTGGAATCGGGCATTTTCAACACACCACCACGTAACACCACACACTGCAAGTCGTTGTAAGATTGTGGTAAAGGGAAAATCGGGACAAAAAGAAAAAAAAAAGGCTTTAGTGGGAACACCAACATGACGTCTTACACCCCTCCGGCCACAGCAAAGTTGTCTGCGGTAATAAAAACTTTGGGGACCACTGCCTTAGATGCACGCTGGACAAACGCCCTCAGATGAAAGCCCATTTCCTTGAGTTTATGGAGAACATGCTGAGTAGAGGCCATGCAGAAGTTGCTCCACCTCTTGGTAAGGACCAAGAATGTTGGTATTTACCCTTGTTTGGGGTTTATCACCCTAAGAAGCCCAACAAAATCCGAGTAGTCTTTGCACCATATGAGGGTGACTCACTCAATGACGTATTACTCACTGGCCCTGACCTCAACAATAGTCTGGTAGGAGCATTGATGAGGTTCAGGAAGGAACCTATGACTGCAGACATTGAGCATATGTTTCATTGCTTTGTCGTCACAGAAAACCTCAGAGACTTTTTACACTGTCTCTCCAGTGAAGTTATTGAAAACCATATGCGAGTGCATATCTTTGGGAACAGTCCCTCTCTCTCCGTCGCCATACAGTCTGCAGAGAGCTAGTGTTAATGGAGAAACGCACTTTGGAGAAGATGTGTGCCAACTCATTGAGCGGGATTTCTACGTTGATGACACGCTGAAGTCATTTACCACAGAAGAAGCAGCAGCTCATATCCTAAAACAAGTGCAGAACACTCTTGCATCCTTTAACCTCCGGTTACACAAAGTGACCTCTAATAGGCCAGCTGTTCTAGAGGCCTTTCCATCTGAGGATTGAGCTAAAGACATCGAGAACTTGGATATTTTTGCTGAGAACACAGTCTGGGATTGTCTTGGAACATAAATACAGACAGCTTCACATTCCAGTTTACAGACAGTCAAAAGCCCTTTACACGCAGAGGTGTCCTCTCTACAGAGAGTAGTCTCTATGATTCACTTGGATTTATCGCTCTGATCACAATTCAAGGCAGACTATTACTGCGGGAGTTTAGCAGTCTAACAGAGGACTGGGAAGCACCCTTTCCAGAGCATGAAGGCTGAGTGGACAAAATGGAAAGACTCCCTTTGACATTTGCAACATCTCCAAATACCGCGGCCTTATACTTCCCTCTCCACAGCAAATGCCCAAAGGAGAGAGCTTTGTGTTTATGCCGACGCGTCGGTAAAAGCCATTGCTGCTGTTGCTTATATAAAGGTCTCAACAGCAGACAACACAGAAGTTGGTTTTGTGTTTGCAAAGACAAAGTTGGCTCCTCAAGCTGGTTTGACAGTTCCGAGATTGAAGCTATGAGCTGCAGTACTCACAGTTGAAGTTGCAGAGCTGGTTTTAGGAGAAACGGACTGTGCATTTAATGATGTTGTGTACTACACTGACAGCAAGGTCGTATTGGAGTACATATACAATCAGTCATGCAGATTTTATGTCTATGTGCACAACAGAGTTCAGCGCATCCTCCAGTCCACTCGCCCAACTCAATGGAAGGACATAGTATCCGAACTCAACCCAGCTGACCAAGGGGTCTCGATCTGTACCAGCAGGACTTGAAGGATCACCCTTTCTTGCTAACTCCTCTCCAGCTGTTGTGGCTGGCATATGTGTCGACCGACAGAAGAAGAGATGCTAACAGCACAGGCCTGCATCGTAAAAAGTGTTCAGAGAGCATAATCATGTTCATTACATGTTGGCTTTCTGCTGAGCACTGAACTAACCTTATCTTCTATAGTAAAAATTTTAATAAATAAAAAAGTTACATACTGCAGCTTCAAGTGAAATAATTTTAAGGAAGTGTAACAACCGGGCCCCTATGTGTATGTGTACAAAGGGTTTGCTCACACACCCACTAGAAATCTGAACCCAGCACCAGCAGGATGGACAGAGGTCTCATTCTCGTGGCCCCCACCGTGATAAGACAGTATAATATTAGTGCGGCCCACAGAGTGAGGGACCTCTGAAGGAAGTCCCGCCCGCCGTTCCTCGTCATGGCTGACATTCGGTGCTAGGCTAAGCTACACCGACTTCATGCTCACTACGCTTGTAACAATAGTGTGGCGGATGATGGAACAGTCCGGTACCAGTTGCTTTTTCTTGCAGTCGCCATTCCGGTACTTTCTACCATTAACAAATGCCACGATCAAACGCAGAGAAAGGCGACTGCTACCTGGCTGTTTGTCATCCCCAGCTCTGTTGTGACACGTAGAAGCGGTAATGACGTCACGCGTCGAGACGTTCTCTATACGTTGCTAGCTGGCTAAAGATATCTATAAAACGTAGAACAAGAGCGACGCCAAGTGGAATAAACTTAGGGTGCGTTTACACTGCAGCCTAAAGAGATCCGATTCCGATTTTTTTCGATGTAATGCGACCTGTATCTGATCGTTTCATGACAGTCTGAACAGAACAGGTCGGATTCTTTTCGAATGTGACCCATATCCGATACGTATCCGATTCAAATGTGACCTACCGTCCAGGCCGCATTCATCCGAACTGAACGTCACTGTTTCTCAACAAATTCTGCGTCCTGATATGCGTAAGTGGGAAGAAAAACAACTATGACGGAATATAATGAGGATTAAGTTAATATGCTGCTCCGGTTGGACAACAACTTCAAATATGTAAGCTAAGCTCCGCCGTTAGCCTCCATGTTTACTTCCGCAAACACTGAGCACTTCTTCTTCTTTTTATGGCGGTTGGTAGAACACTTAGAACGCTGACGCTATTGCGCCCTCTACTGCGCATGCGGGACACTTTCAGGTCGTTTGCCTGTTCAGACTGCAGAACACATACAGGCCGCATATGTGTGGCTGTGTGAATTTTTAAATCTGTCATGGTCATAAAATGATTTTGGGTTAACTGCATGTTGATCAGTTGGATGTTTAAATAAATTAACTTTACATAACTTTCATTTAGGAACTGACGACAGAGATAGGTGGAGGTTCAGACAGCTCAAAGATCGAAGTGGTTTCGGTTACGGAAGAAGATTTCCCCCCGGTAGAAACGCCCAACACTCTTATTGTCAGTCCCCTTGGCAGCTTTATTGCAGATTTTCAACCAGAGAAAGATCCAGGCAACCCAGAAGAGCTTCATTCTCAAGCTGCACCCAGTCCAACCATGCCAGTCACAAAAGTTCAGCCTTTTGTTCATGGTGAGATATGTTGATGTTTTCAATATGAACACACTTCCTGTTAATCATGGCAGTTTGGCAAATAACAACTCTACTTCTAGTGGCAAAAGTCTTAACTTGCTTGTTGTGCCATTACTATCCTTTGAGTGATGTCCACAAAAACCATACTGTTCTGATGCAGGATAAGCATGAATCTCTCCCAAAAATGGTTGTAACACCCTTATTTCTGATCCAATTTCTGTAAAATTGCAGATGTGGGTGGTATATCTTACATATAGAGATATGCTCGAGATCCCGATTTAGTTTCTGGAGATCCTGAAAAACTTATCTTTTTGGGTAAAAATGCGTGTTTGTACAGTTTCTGCAAAGCTGGTAGTGGTGGTGGAGGCATAAAGAACGACTTACAATGTTTCCTATGGTCTAGAGATGTCCCAGATGACGATATCAGGCTGAGAGACACAAAGCTGAAGTTAGTTTCCGATTGCAGCTTCTGATTTGGGAAATGGCTAAAGGGCGATTCCACCTATTTTTTCACAACCTCTGCATCTTTCAACTCTAGTTAAAAAAAAAGCTACAACCTGACTAGATTATTCTGCTCTAATAGCAGAATATTTGAAACCAAGTGTGAGATTTGTGAAACTTCAGTAAAGTGGGATTTCAGTACTTTTTATGTATTTGGATCACACTACAATTGCTCCAACATCTACACACTTCAAAGATGGACAACATTCTTCTATCGTAGGCACAATCCATTTCGCATGCCAGCCTTTGTGAATATGAAAAACATATTCTGATTATCAGAAAATACAAAATACTGGGAAAAATCAGGGGTTCAGCTAAATATTCAAAATGTTATTGTGTTTTTTTTATTAGCAGACAATGACTTGGTTAAGGGATGGAAAAACAGATTCATTCTTCATCGATTTGAACTGCTGATCGCTTCAAGCCTCATCTTGATGATGTTTCTTGTTCTCGGGATTGGTCTCGGAGGTAAGGAGCCCAGCTTTGTGTTACCTCTGTGGACCTGGCAATGACTGACTCAACCACAAGAACCTAATGCACAGTTGTTGTACGGAAAGTATTTTTTCTGTTCCAGGGTTATCATCAGTTCATTAGTGTTGTGAACAACTGTTTGACCCCTTCTCGATGTCCTTTCTTTTTTTTTGGAGGTTTGTCACATTTCAGTGTTTCGGTACATCAAACCAATTATATTAGTGAAAAACAACACAAGTAAACACAAAATGCAGTTTTTAAATGACGGTGTTTATTAAAGGAGCAAATAACAGATTAGGCAACTGCAATCAAGCGTTTGCCATGAGTCCTCCAGTGCTGTGGAGGAATTGTGGCCCACTCATCTATGCAAGATTGTTCCAGTTTTAGTTCTAAGGGTTTTTGAGAATTAACTGTCTTTTTAATCTCAAAAGAAATGATTATCCATTATTACCCTGCACACATTTTTCATCTCTTCATCTACAGTGGGTCTAAGCTGTGTGGGAAAGTTTCGCTGTGGTTCATCATCCCAGTGTGTCAGTACTATGGCTCAGTGTGATGGAACAATGGATTGTGAAAACCATGAAGATGAGCTTGGTTGTGGTGAGATGCACTGGTATCAAGACACATTTCATGTCTCTGCAGCTGAAACCAGATTTACACACTGTACTTTATTTCCTTCACTGTCTGGTGTAAAATCAGACCAAACATTTTCTATTTTAGGTAAGCAAGGATTACTAGCATGGCTTCTAAATTTTGAAGACAATTAATGAAAAATTATTAGATATTCTTTTTTTTCCAACTTTCTTCAAAGTTAAAAGTTTACATAATTTGTTTTTGTATTTTGTATAACTGACTTTTTACCTCTATGACGTCAATCAAATTTTGTAGCTTTTTACAACAGATCAATATACCTATTAGCACCCAATGTCTTTAAATGTTAATATTCACATATGTCATATGATGTCCCTTCTTCATGATCCCATCCATTTGTGAACTGCATAGATCATACATGCACATACCAATTCTAAATTTAGTTTAAGAAAATCCAACAGTGGAGTACTGGATGGTATTGAGACTTTAACTTTGTAGAATTCCCTCATATGAGCATTCATGCTGTCCTATTTGTCAACATTTTACTGTCCCTCATGCAGAATAATCATGAAAATGCAGATTGAAAGACCAACTGAGGTTGAAAGAATAGCAGTATCCACTGTGACGTAGGAGTTTGATAGTCTAACGTGTGGATGGTGGATTGTTGTGGCAACAAACATCTTAGATAGATATTATGTTGTGACTGTTGTCATTGGTTGGGTTAACAAAATTCTGCCTGATATCAGTAGCTGTTAGCGAGCAGCAGCACACTGCTGGCAGATATTTAGTGTACTACGAAGCAGAAAGCTGACATCGTTGTTTCTCCCTACATCCAGTGGGTGGTGCAGGTGATAGTAGCCACACAGGCACACCTGCTAGAAGGAAACAAACACACCCACTACAACTCTTTCATTCTATTGGTTGAGAGGTTGCCAGGCGACTGTGACAAAAGGCAGTTCAATGTTTTGTAAGCTAACAGAGACAGCCTGAAGTGACTCAATTCCAATTTTTTTTGTCAAATCGGATTTTTTTTTGCAGGGCCGTTCACACTGCCACACATATGCGACCTGTATGTGTTCTGCAGTCTGAACGGGCAAACGACCTGAAAGTTTCCCACATGCGCAGAAGTGGGCGCAATAGCGTCAGTGTTCTCAGTGTTCTGCCAACCGCCATAAAAAGAAGTAGTGCTCAGTGTTTGCGGATGTAAACATGGAGGCTAACATGTCTGGAAACATAATCACTGAGAGTGTAGCATATTCTTTTGAGATATAAACAGGAAACCATGTTATTCAGCCAGTACTTAAAAGATTGAGGTGAGGCAGACTTCTACTCTGTGAGAATGACATCCATCCCAAAAGAGATGGCCTGTTATACAGGCAAAGGAAGAGTGGAGCAAAAGTCAGATACCCCAAAGATGGCAATAAAACAGTCTGAAGTTATATTCTGTCTGTATGCACCTCAATAAAGACAAAAAATGTCAGACCAAAAAGCTGTTAAATCATGGGTCAGGATGGGTTAGGTTTTTTTTTTTTTTCTCTGTGCGTGATCTGGCAGGGTTTTTTGTGTGGTTTTGGAAAATGACGGTCTGATGAGAGCACTTCTTCTTTCCCTGCTGTCCAACTGTGAAATTTCCTGTGCTCCTCCTGAGCGTCGCCCTAATGCAGGAAGGTTAAGTTAAAATTGAGATTTGTCTAAACAAACATACAGATAACATTTTACTAACTGTTCTGTTTGTGATCTCTCTGTTCATTAGTACGTCTGAGTGGCAGGAGCTCAGTTCTGCAGGTTCAAAAGAGAGGAGAGTGGAGGACAGTGTGCTCTGAGGAATGGAACATCCAGCTAGGGATCTCTGCCTGCAAGCAACTGGGATACTCAAGGTCTTCTTGCTTTCTTCTTTTTTAATATTAATTGCTAATTTTGAAACATATTTCTTTTTCTGCTTAGAGTTAGGTTAATATTTTAATCTGAAGCTTTAGCCTGTTATTCTGTTAAGCTCCACAGACAGTGAAGGCAGAAAATAGTTTGTCATTTAACTTAAATGACCTGACATGAACAAAGAAATTAGAATCAATACACGATTAAACACAAGACCAACAAGTTGAATATTTAATATAGATTTCAAAGATCAATATACCACTGTTACAGGTGCTGAGTTGTGGCGTCTCATTAGTATGCACTGTAACTGTTGGAAAAACGGTTAATTTTATTGTAACATTTATTTCATTCATATCTCACAAAGTGGTTACAATTTAAATATAACCACATTGTTTTGCTGCTATTGGTATTATTACAGTCTGCAAAATAGTGCAAATCGTTCGTGAATGTCAATTCACGAATGATCCGATTCTTCTGAACAGCTCTTTACTAAGAATATCAGACTGGAGCCTCACTGAGAGCCGTTCTTTCTTCTTGTAGTGCTCTGCCTACACTGCAGTAGCTATTATTATTTTATTTAATTATATACATTGATATTTATTTAACTCGCAAATAATTAAAACCCAAGAACTGCATGCACATTGCTCTTTGATTGTTTATGTTACCTGTCATGGTGACATTACAACACTGTGCTGCCTGGCTTCATGCAGCGGGAGAGAGGGTGAGTACAGTCATGGTGACCGCCTTTTGCTTGGTTACTTCTTGCTTGTTGCTCCTTAGTCAGTGTTCATAGTTGAGCATTGTTTACAGTTAGTGCGTTAACTCCAGTGCTGTTTAATGGTGCAGATAGTTATGGTTTCTGACATGGGCAATATGGGCAAACACCCAGGGTGTTATCTTTTTAGGGATGACACGAGACCACCGCGGATTGTGACATGGAGATTGGACTTTGTTCTGCTTTTAATATTGGTTAAATTTATTTCAGCTCTAAGTATTTCATATCTATGTGTTTTTATGGGAATGTGAATCTTTCAGGTCAATTTGAGAAGCAATTTTGAACATATTTCACGTTCCATCATGTCATTTAGCGCGGGGGGCTGGTCTTGGTTTTGACTCAGTCTCAACTTCCCTCAGTCTTGGTCTCGGACCCTAAAAGTCTTGGTCTTGTCTTGGTCTCGGATTAGGTGGTCTTGACTACAACACTGTCCACAATGCCTCCTTTTCAACTCCTCCGGGATTTCTGGCTTCAGCTGTGGTATTATTTCAGCTTTTCTGATGTTGATCAGCTGCTCCCTGTTTCACTCCAACCAGACAGAATCCAAAACAAGAAGGAGTAGCCGTCAAAAAAAGCTATTTTCTTACAAAAAAAGCAGGAATGACTATTTGAAAAACTGAAAAAATCTCAAAGAAAGCAGAGATACTCCAACCTTCTGCCACCATAACCTACTGAAAATTATTTTGAAAGGGTATTTGGTGCTAGAGGAGGACAGGAGGACTTAATTCCTGCTGTAATAATCTACCTATGATTGAGGAACCATTTAAGGTGTAGCATAGTGAACAGATTTTTGCTCTGAATGACTTCAATGTCAACATTTATCAAAAGCACAACAAACAACCTTTGGAAGCTGTCATTTTACAGTAAAATAAATAGTTTCTTGTACATACCTATATTTTTATAAGTGTGTTTGAAAATATGTTACTAGGCATGTGGAGTCCTCCTACATCTCACTGACCTCCATCGAGCAGGACCTTCAAACCAACCTAATTTCCATCAACTACAGCCAGGCAGAGGTCATTAAGCTTCAGAGTGCTGCAACCTTCAGGTATGCGACATTTCATCATCACAGGTGAGGGAAGTTTATGCAGAATAAGCCTGACAATTCTTTTTGACCGAGAGAATAAAAAAGAAAACTATTTGCAGCAGTTTGGATGAGCCTGTCTCTCTATGAATAAGAATGAACTAAGAAACTAAACTAAGTACAGAGGAATAAGCTGGTATGGCAAGACCTTTTGAGCAATAATTAATGCAGGGGACTGTATGGCAAGAACAAACAGTCACTATTTTCAGATAAAAGGTAAACTAATATTGTGGCATGGGTTTGTTGGGACCATGTCTCGTACTAAGAAGAAATATATTTTACAGACAATAACTGTAAGGAACTTATCATTTATTTATGTTTTTAATTAGATTTTATTTTATATATTTATTTCTTCAATATTATTTTTCATGTCAGTGTTAATGTCACAATGTTAAGTGACTAAATGACACTTTCAGTTTGACTCACTTGGATTTGACTAAGAACCAGCTTCATTCTTTGCAACTTCTGTTCAGTAAAACTATTAACCTAAAAATCAATAGAAAGGTCTATTGAAAAATATCATCCATGGTTCTGTCCCATATTTATATGGCACTAAAAGGATATTGCAACTTTTGTTTTTCCACTGAAAGCTCTGGTTTGCACAGCAAATGCCATGTGGGCGAAGTTTTATGGATATGTCCCATTCTCCTGAAGGCAGCACAGAGCTGCACCAGAAACTGATTATGATAATGTAGTTGCAGTTCTATCCATGTTTTAATGTTGCAGAGCACAGCCTTTTTACAAAGTTTCAAAGTTAAAACTGGTATTGCTATGTGATTTATCTTATCTGGCCATTTTGTGCAAGATTTAGTAACATCAGAGCAAGATTTTTTTCCCACTCTGATTGGCTGCTGATAGGGCTACCAATTTTAAGTTGAATGTCCATTCATTGCATTTTTCTTAGACACCTTTAAAAATAATTTCTGTTCACATGGCTTTTTTGTTCTTTGGAAACTAATAATTCAGTAATGTGTTTCTCTTTTAAGGATTTTTGACGATAAATACAGAAACAACAGTACAACTCAAGACAGCAACAATAATGATAGTAATATTAATCATATAATAATATTCAGTGCAAGTAGCCTACATGGTGGCTAGGGGGCGCTGGCCCACAAAATGTTGAGAAACACTGGTGATGAAGTTTGTAAAAGACAAACAGTTTTATCCCACTTTCCTGTCTGACAAAAGACCAAAAACTAAAAAAAAAGACCTCTGGAGCTGACAGAACCTCAAAAGAATAACAGATCATTTAAAAATCATCAACAGACACAATGTGTTAAATTTGCTGTGACAAAGAAGAAGTCATATCTCTCACTTGGTATAAGAATGTTATCTGATGATCCCCTGCACATCTGGAAGGAATACATTTAAACTCTGATGTGTGAAATTGTTTTTTTCTCACTGGGAGTATCGTACTAAAATAAATTCAAAAATTATCTAGGTTATTTTGTGTGTGCCATCTCATACTTTAACTACATTTCTAGTGTACATAAGTTCTGCTCTGGATCTACCTAATAATTGATGGAACTTGTTTATATGTGCTTGTATGTTATATGACCCTGGCTGTGTCTTTGCAGTAAGAAGCAGTGCAGCTCAGGCATGGTGACCTCTCTGAAATGTATTGGTGAGAGAACACATTCAATCTGACTTCATTTATTATTATCAGTATTTAACGTGAAGCTTGAGAAGTACAGTTTATGACCAGGACTTCCACTCACCGTGAGCATGAATGTCATATTAATTTGAGGCTTTTAATCTTAAATTTGAACTGATATCTTTCTGGGTGGAGTCATGATTCACACGCACACGTCCAAAATTGGTGGTACCCCTCTGTTAGAGGACAAAAAGCCCTATTGTGTGTGTGTGTGTGTGTGTGTGTGTGTGTGTGTGTGTGTGTGTGTGTGTGTGTGTGTGTGTGTGTGTGTATATATATATACACATACACAATAGGCGACAATTAGCTTCAAAGAGAGCCTAGTAAGTTAGGCATGCAGATGACAAAAAATTCATAACATATTGAAAATGGTGAATTGAAATACCTTTTTCATCAATTTGATTGTAGATCATTAACAAAATATATTTGACTTTTAAATTGATCGTCTGATAGTTGTTGTCCTGCATCTTTTCTCAGAGTGTGGTTCTAGGCCTCAGTACAAGGCTCGAATTGTGGGGGGTAATGTCTCCAAACCAGGTCAGTTTCCCTGGCAGGTCAGTCTCCACTTCCAGAGGGAACATATTTGTGGAGGCTCCATCATAACATCAAGCTGGATTCTCACTGCAGCTCATTGTGTGTATGGGTAAGTCAGACAATCAAACCTCTCTCTGAAATTCTTTCAAGGCTGATTAATTGGAAAAATGTCTCACTGAACATTCAAGATTAGAAAAGCTAACAGCAGGACTCTGGATGCCTGTAAGCAATGAATAGAATTTACTCATCATGTTAGGTAACAGTTTACTACCAAGCTGGGCTGAAATACATCAAACTTAGTCAAAAATATTCACTTTAAGAGGTGTTCAAATAACACAGTTCTGAATAGGATTGATATGGAGTGAAACTAAGGGACGCCCACCGTGGCACATCGCCCTCCTCTCATGGGGTGGGACGTCCGCTGCAGTAATAGACATTTTTTATGTTTTTTGTCTTTAAGAAGTGATCCATAGAGCAATCATTCATGCATGGAGGTCGGTTAGAGTGCCCCAAACTGTATTCCTATCAGAGTATGATACTTTAAACACGTTTAAGAAAGCAAGTGTAAAAAGTATTTGGTAAACTGCTCAAATACTAAGTAACTGATCATAACAACTAATTTAATATTCAAAATGTGTCCTTAGCCAAAAGTATAAAAGTTATGTGAATATTCTAGTATTTTAAATAATATTACTAGAATAATTCATACAAAAAAGGAGTTAGGTTTGGAGGCTGGTTCTAGAACAAATTCACCACGAGGGCCAAGGTAGTCAATGTTTCTTGAAACAGAAACAGAGCAATATCTCATCATTTGATATAATAAGTGGGCCAAAGAGCCACTTGTGTCTCCAGAGATTCAGTTTGCAGATCCCTGGCAGATGGAAAGTGTGATCTTATCTCCATACAGCAGCTAAAAGTGCAGCACTAGAATATTTAATTCATTGTTAAAGTAAAATTGTGAAGGTTAAAATAATCACCACTGAGTATTAACATAAGACATTTATTTAGTATAATTTCTTTGGTACCCCGTTGGCCCCCATCTAGATCCGCCCCTGGGCTGCAGGTCTGTGTCTGACATTAATAATACATTAAATGACCACTGAACACTGAATTCATAAACTATATCAGCATTTCAAAATAAAACATACAGAAAGCCCTAACAAGCCTTTTAAAGTAGGAAATATTTGTGTATTTACTGTTAATCTGTTAATGAAATTGTTACACTTTTTGTGGGTCAAATAGATTCAAAAAATTGTAATAGCAGCTGCGCGGGGGGGCAATCAAATTTTTTGTCAGGGGGCCCAAGATTTCCAGCAGTGCCCCTGTTTGTACCCTAAGTATGTAAAGTCCTTCTTTACATACATAGTATGAAAATAAGTAAACTAAAGTAACCACGCTGTCCTTCCACTGTCCTTATTAAAAGCGTGCTGGCCAGCAAAAAGCAGCTGCCCCCTTTTCCACCGGTTTTACCTCAGCAGCCCAAATCGGCTCGGCTCCACTTCAGAGTGACCGTGTTCCCACAGGCTGGGCTTTGTAGCAATTCAGAATTTGAATCTAATGTCTTGTTTGTCTTTTTGTCTGTGGCCAGATTTGAAAACTCTTCCCTGTGGACGGTTCATGTGGGGCTGACAGAACAGCTGATCCATGGCGCCCATTCTCTGGCTGTAAGGAGAATCATACGCCACGCTCAGTACTGGCCAAAAGGACTGGATTACGACATTGCACTGATAAGGCTACAGGAGCCGCTTGTTTTTGATGGTACTATTACTTAGACCAAATCTGCTTATGCTTATGAATTCATGCTTTCTTCTAATTTATTCAGGGCAGTTCAGGTTCAAATCAGTTCACTTTCTTCTACTTCAAACAGTTGTTTGATAATTGTTGTCTTAAGATATGGAGGCTGGGAGGGAAACTAAGAGAGATGAGTTTCATTTTAATCGAATCGAACTCTATGACAGCCAACATTTTCTTAAAGAAAGCTGTGGGTAAAATACCGAGACATCAGTATGGGGGATTTTTACTGCTGTAAGTGAAGAGCACACACTTTCAGAATTTCATCTATTTGTTCTCACAACTTGTAATAACTCAAAATTTATCCTCTCGTTCAAATATTCTAAATAAATGAGTAATGAGTCTCTAGGCAACCGTGACAACAGCGTCGGTAGAAAATGATTTGGTATAACCACAGAATATCAAAGAAATATTTATCAAACCAATAACATCCTTTAGACTACCGGTGGGAGCGTATTTACTGATTTTCAGTCAAACAATGTTTCACAAATCATCAATAAATAAGGATTATTGAAGAATATTTAACTCGGCTCACATTATGGGAGGATAAACTGTCAATAAAATCCTATTTTCTTCCTTCAATTTTCTCCGCTGGTTGCAATAAGTTGCATCCTTCTGGGGATGCTGTGTTTAATCCAAAGACAGATAGACTGATGAGTATCAGAGTATCAGTTTTAATCCAAATGTGAGATGAACATACGGTAAATATCGTCAAATTCTCTGAGACATACACGTTTTCCATAGGCTTTGTGGAACCCATTTGTTTGCCTAACTATGGAGAGGAGTTTACAGAAGGTAGGATGTGCTGGATATCTGGTTGGGGAGCCACAGAAGAAGACGGTAAGTCTGTGTAATTTGTCAATCCAGTCTCCTACATAATGTTAAATTTGAATATTATGATAAACGTCTGTCTAAATATTTGCTTTTCATTTTTTTTAACTAATGTTTCTAGGAGAGTCCAGTGTGGTTCTACGCTCGGCTACGATACCGCTCATCTCTACCAAGACCTGCAACCAGGCAGATGTTTACAAAGGCCTAATCTCTTCCTGGATGATATGTGCAGGATATCTGGAAGGAGGAATTGACTCCTGTCAGGTACGGCTTGTTTCCTTTTAACATGGAAAACAGCAGAATTACAAAAATCATATTGCCTTCTTCTTATGCACCACTTCCACGCCGCCGCAAGTGGCTGCTTCTGTGTTTTGGTGCTTTCTGTCTTGTTTGATTTTATGTGTAAATACCATGAAGAGCTATTAGACATGCTATTTCTATGTATTAATTACAGATCCTTGTAGCACCGATCCTTAGCATATCTCTAGCCCAGTGGTTCTTAACCTTTTTTGAGGTACCGAACCCACCAGTTTCATATGCGCATTCACTGAACCCTTCTGTAGTGATAAATAAAATATGACCCCCCTGCCCCCTAAATTCAAGACGTAGATCACTAAGTCTTCTTAAAACGTAGAATCTCTGAGAACAGTTCTTCAAAATATAGTCAGTGTTTTCAGCAAAGTTGAGCTGACTGTCCAGGAACGACCCAAGGTATTTAAAATTTGCCACAATTTCAACAGGTTGGTCATCAAGAAAAACTGGAACCACTTTAAGGTCTTGTTTAAATCATTAGCTCTACATTCTTAAGAGAATGAAAAATTAATAATAAAGACTTTGCTGTATTCTGATTTAGTAATGTAATTATATTAGTTGTGTTACCACCCCCATGCCACTAGAGGGAGTAGGATCCCCGAAAAGATGCGACTAAGGAGCAGATTTAGAAGTACACAGAAAGCTACAGAACTTAGTAAAAACGGTGAGTTTTGCTGAAGTAATTAAAGTCACAAGTTCAAATCCCTGCTGAGTGGAGCTCCTTCAATCAGGGCTCCTCCGCAGCTCTGATTGGCTAAACAATGTAACATGATCCTCTGCAGCAAAACGGGGCGTCATCACGACTTTACACAGTGTGTCTTTACCTCCGCGGCAGAGGCTCCACCGAACCCCAGGGGTTCGACCGAACCCAGGTTAAGATCCACTGATCTTCACTAAAAGAGTGAGTCACCGCAAAAGAGGCTCGAGAGAAGAGGTTCTAGCTCGGCATCGCAGACGTGGACTACAGATACCTTTACCTGGGATTTTCCTCTCCAACATTTGCTAACTGCTAGAGAATGGACGGACTGGCCCTGCTGATGAGTAGGAACAGAAACCTTTCTTCCTCCTGTGCGCCATGCTTCACAGAGACTGGGCTTTGTGGTCAGATTCCAGACGGTGCTCTGCACCTGAAGGACTTTCAGCGCGACTCGGAGCTCTCAGATTCTGTGTGGAGTGGACTCTGGAATCAGGACAGTCCTGACTAGAGTAACCTGAGTCAGGAATTATAAATAAAGACAGTTTATTAAATGTTAGACCAGAGCAGGGGACACTTTGAGCCACTGTTATGCTGCTGGAGCCAAGTAGCATAGAAGTGATATTAAGTCCTTATAATCACTACTGGAGTGGGATGTGCACAGTGGGCCAGTGCCACCTACTGGTCATGGGTTCGATTCCCAGCCCGGGATCTTTCTTCATGGAGTTTGCACGTTCTCTCTGGGTACAGTTAAAAACATCAGGGCTTTTCCTGCATGTCTTCCCCCTCTCTCATTATCTACTTTTCTGTCTGACCACTTTCAAATAAAGGCCACTAGAGCCACTAAAACCTAAAAAACAAAAACAAAACAAAACCCAGAACATGCAAAAAGATGAAAGAGTGTGCGTTGCTGTCTTTGTAAAACCATTTTCATTGCTGTGAAAGATCTTTATTACATTTTTTCGTAGTTAAAGTCATACTAGGAGTATCAGCAGGAATAGCAGAGTACTATTTGAATAAGAGGCTTACATCTATTTTTGCATGTACATTTGCACAGGGGGACAGCGGGGGCCCGCTTGCATGTGAAGACTCTTCCGTGTGGAAGCTTGTTGGAGTGACTAGTTGGGGGGTTGGCTGTGCTGAGAGGAACAAACCAGGAGTTTACACTAGCATTACAAAGGCACTCAGCTGGATCCGCCTACAGATAGAAGTGAGTATGTACGACAATTCAGTCTGTTTTAGGATTAGTCTTGAATTTGCACCTTAGAGCTGTAGTATTTAGTAGCGTTTATTAAAAAAAAAACAACATATTTTTTGACATATGTGCTGTTAAGCCCAGAACTTAAACCCACTTCTGGGGTTAACAACGGTCCCTGTGGTCTTCCATTTCCTTACTGCGTTCCTCACAGTGGAACTGACAGGTTAAATCTCCAAGGTAACTTTTTGTTGAACAATCTGTGTTTCCAGATCATTTGAGAGATTCGGCCAACTTAAATAGCTTCTCTCATGATTGGACACACCTGTCTAGTTCAAAGCTTAATGAGGTTACCAAACCAATTCTGTGTTTCAATAAATCAATGATAAGTAGTTAAGGGTATTCAAATCAACAAAATGGTAAGGGTACCCAGATTTTTGCACCCGTCTAAATTTGTTTTAATCATATTGCCCATTTTTTCTTAGTCCGATAAACTTCATACCAATACTGAGGTGTTACTGTGTCCATCAGTTATTAGATGTGTCAACTGAACCAGCTGTTCCAAACACCCAACGACTTGGAAATAAAAATAAAGAATAATACGGGTGCCCAAACTTAACAAAAGGTGTATTTATTAAGCCTCATTGGAGACCTTTCCAAACCAAGCAGCTCAGTCTAAAGCTAGATGAAATCACAGCTGGGTGTCGTCGATTCATTCCTAAATTACCTTTAAAAGCTGCAGCAGGACCAGGAAACAACCAACTTATCCATTTTTACTAATTTGCCAGAAATGAATTTTTCATTCGGTCTGCTCATTTGTGCATTCCTGTCCAAACGTTACAGTACCGTGTTTAGGTAGAAATGACATTTTTAAACAACTTAAAACCCCAAAACAAAACAACATGACGTGAGGAAAGAAATGTTCCATCTTCTCAGCCTGAGTTCAACAACAAACAAAAACAACTGAAACCAGCTGCTTCAGTGCTGCAGATGAAATCTGTGTCGATGTGAAACGTGTCTAGGTCGTAATGAACACTTTGCATTTCTGTCTTTCAGAGAGAAGAGGCAACTACAACATATAACTGAAAACCAAAGTTCGACCAACATCCTGGCTTCCAAAAGATTCACATCAAACCAGTTTAAAACTCTTTGAAGCAGGACAGAAACGTCTGCTTTAAGGTGAACATATGGATGCGACAAACAGGGGAGAGTTGGGCATTCTTTATTCCAAAATAGAAAGCTCTAAGGAAAAACAGACAAGATCATGGTGAACAAACCCAAATGAAGAACAGCTGTGTGCGGTCACATGGGCCAAGTGTCTAACAAGACTGATAAAAACTAATGTTCAGTACAGGCTTACCATGATTCAGACAACTGCCACCCCAATTCGTGGCGTAACGACAGCTTAATGAAGACATTTTGAATACTTCACCAGAACAGTGACAGAAGACCAAACGAAGGCGTTTTCCTTCCAGTTCTTCTTGAACCGAATTTCCTTAATCTATGCAGTAGAAGCATCACAAAGAAACAAAAAGCTGAACGCATCCCAAACATCCTCTGCTGCTTGTTGGTGTGACCCGCTGTGGAGCGTCTTTCCACAGATCTCAGTCTCTCACCCTGTGATTGTGTAGTTAGCATAGTGTTCTTGATTGTGCAATTGACATGGTCATGCCAAGGGTACAACTGTGAAATGATTCAAATACGTAATGCATAGTATACACAATATGGGTAAACTGGAGTTGGATAAAAAAAAAAACATGAGCACAACAACCAATTGACTTTGCATGATTATTTCTTCAGATATCGATCTGTGAGCCGTGTGCAAAGTTGATCTTTTTACTACAACTTTGTTCTGCAGTTTAGTGTCTTTTCATAAATTTTTCAAAAGGGTCAACTTTGTTTGTGCTTCTTGGCAAGAGGTCTATGAAAGGAAAACATAATAAGGCCTTGTTACTTGGTCTTTTGAGTTTAAAAATCAATTTAAATAGCAATGTTCATCACCATTCAAGTGTTTTTTTTTTTTTTAGAAAACTTTAAGGAACCCTGAAAAACAGGCCTGCTATTAGGAATCTGTACATAAACATTCCTTACAAAACAGAACACAAAGATGAAAAACAAAAAAACACTAATGTCATGTTTGTATAGAAAAATAAGCATATCTACTTTTTTTTTTCTTCCTTTCCCCCTCTGCTCACTGGAGAGCAAGTCTGAAGAATGCGTACATCTACTCAAAACACAAGCATGCAAAGAATGAAGACAAACCATTACATATACAACTTATGTGTTGGCATCCAAAAAAGAGATCAAAGAGCAAAATAATAATAATAATAAAAAAAAACAAGAAAGTCTATTAATAACGGAGCATACAAACTTGTTTCTTGTGTTTTCAACACGTATTTTCTGCTTGATTTCATCTTTTCAGCTTAAATATACAAAAAAGTGCACTCGCCTACACGAATAAACTTGTTAAAAAAACAGTTTCTGAAGTGAAACTTCTGAAGTACACACACGCAGCGCAGACTTGAGGTCAGCTGGAAGAGCACAGTACTGTCCATGGACACTCTGTGCTTTTGTGCTCGGTGTAAACCCAATGTGTCTGTGTTACACATGCCTTCTGAGTATGTGTAGGTCAGTGTGTCGGCTTTTACTGCAACGAGTCGCTGTTGTCGAGCCCCAGAACGGTCATGTCTGCGTCGTCATCGTCTTCCCCGCTGTCACCCGACTCATCTTCGCTGTGGCCTGCAAGCATGACCTGCTGCACTGCCAGGGTGGCTCCGTCTGACGTGAGGCTCTGCAGACTCTCCATGTTCATCGTCACCATTGTACCTGCAGAGAAGCATCACCGTTTCTATGGCGGCGTCTGAAGGAAGCTGCTAGAACGGATGCCAAACTGAAGGCCCAGTGGCTTCACCATAACTGGTCCTTTAAATGACATGACATGAGACGAACCCCCCTTCATGTTTTAACTTTAGGATCTCCTTCAGTTCCATCTCTTCGTAGGAACTGTGATTCCTTGGGGCATCGGTCGGGATACTGCCAACTTGCTCTCCTTCCACAGATGACAGACTTGACCCCGTCTTTTAGTGTTTCTCCATCCCATTGGCTGAAATGTTGCTGTGACTAACTGTATGTGCGCTCCTTCATTCCTATAGGCTCAGAGCTCATCTGCTCAGCTAACAGCCATGTTACCCTCCAACATGAAGCTACTTGGAGCGTAGCTTCATCATGGCTTCATCATGGCTTCATCATGGCCAATACAGTTAAAATAATACCGTCTTTCACCTGTAGCTAAAATAAAGCTACCTTTTTCCTGAACTTTGAAATGTGCAATTTATACTATATGTAAAGAGTCGCTGACTCTTTACATAGAATAGTTGATTCGTCCTGATAGGCTGCTACTTACCATCAGGCATGGTAACCTGCTGGTGGGTTCCTCCCCCAGCAGCAATGGAGTCGGGCCAGAAACGCTGCAGTGGCCGATTCTGTGGAGTTTTCTTCTTGGTTTTGGTGGACTCAGAAGAGCTAGCATCCAACATCGGCTGCAAGATCCGTCTCCGTGCGTTTATGAACCTGGAAACACCAGATGTTCTGGGGTCTTTTTCACGTTGGATTTTGTATCGACTTTCACATATTTTAGCCAGATAGTGTTCCCAAGAAGTACTGCTGTGAATTTGCCATAGATTATTTTTTGGGGGGACAAACGAATAAATAGGTGTAACATGTAGAACAGAACATTTCCCCAAATCCAATCTCTCTTATTACTGTTCTTAATTATGTAGCTTTCATATAAAAAAATAGATGTTTTCGTTACAACTGCCATCTGTCATGACAGCGTGGTATGAGACAGATAATCTGTGAAAAAAAAAAAAATCATGCTCCTCTGCCTTCTCTCAGTGCTCACTACAGAAACACACAATTCAGTCAGAAACAACCAATCAGTCAGAAGCAGGGGCTCAGTGGTGTCAGGTCACATCCTCCCCGTTTCCCTGCTGCAGCAGCAGAGCCACCAACAGAGGCAGTGCATGTGGCCGCAGGTGATTTTAACCATGCTGATTTGAAAGTAGTATTATCAACACAGTAAATGTGCCACTGGAGGAGCCAAGACGAGGACAAACAGACTAAAAACAGTTTCTATGCGAGAGTTGTTGTTGCCCTGAACACAGCAAATCCATCTAAAGAATTGATCTTTACTAATTAATTCATTTATTTACTTATTCTTAACATCCCGGTTGTTTTGAGTTGTTATTTTTCAAATTTGGTCGTGCTTTATCCGAGCACAATGACATTAAGAGGATTTCTGATTCCAAGTTGTTTCTCTGCCATCATCACATTTAGCAGAACGTACGCAAGCATAATTGACAGTCCAAAGACACTTCCTCTCGGCTCAGATTGGGTGTTTTTGATTGGGCGCGCTGCACTGGGGTGACGGTAGCCACGCTGGTAGGAGCACACCACACAATCAGTGGGCTGCCAGTTCGATCCCTGCTTTGTCTGTCCTTGTGTCCTTGGACGAGACACTTCACCCGCCTCATGGTCACAGGTGGTGCCACGGCGCAGCAGCTGCGCCTCCGTCAGTGGTTGCAAATGGCTACAATCCAAGAGCTCACAGTGTGAAATGACCGAGTGAAGAGCTTTGAGGTCCTCTGGACGTGTTAAAACACTGCAGTAGCTCCGGGAGAGGATCCATTTTTTCACAGATTTTCTGTCTCAACATGGTGGCGGTTTTAACAAATACGTAGAAAACTTTTTTTTTTTTTTTTTACCAGTTACATACTGCAGCTTTAATGCTCTAGAAATGCAAAGTAGTTTTACAGGATCCTAATATCTCGTCAAATTTCTCATATTTTTTTTCCCTTTCTTCCAAACCCTGCTGTACTTTAATTTTAAAATAAATCACTACATTGTTGCTTGCTGTGATTTTATGGAACTTTTTTTTTTCCCTAGGACTTGTTACAAACAAGAAATGTCAATCTCATTGGTGTTCTGATATAACAAAAACTTATTCTGTGAAAATAAATAAGTCAAAGGAAAACTAACCAGTTATTGACTTGTAGGAGTGTCAGATTTGTTTGACCGGCAATCTGTTTCTTCTCATCTTCAGTTGGATAAGGATGCTGCAGGAGGAAGGAGCAGGACATTCATAAATAAAGGTTAAGGTGTGGCCCGTTCACACGGCGTCATCAATATTTACTTACCCCAATATGCTGGAAGAGCCAAGAGCGCATGACATTGGTGGCGTGTTTGGGTAGAACGCCCCGTTTATTTTTTGTTGAGTTGTCCTCGTGATTGAAGAGGTTCAAGTCCTGGTGAAACTGTAGCTGAAGCTAAGCAGACATGCTGAGTCATTCTCTGCACCCTCTGTGTTCAACTTTTGTCACAAACGTTTTAGAGCACGAAACTCTTTTTTTTTTTTTATAGTTTCATGTTTTTCCATGCCAATTTATAGGGATAATTTCATTTATTAGGGGAAACTATTCGAAGCTATCCGACACACACTGTCAGCTAATTTGCTACATCTGTGCAAGGGATGTAATAAATTTACATTTTAATTGAATTCCACAGGAAGGTTTTCATAAAAGATTGGCTTAAGGGATATGCATCAGATTCAAGTCTCACATCGGTTTTTGGAGGCCATTTTTACACATTCAGGAATAGATTTGCTGTTGTGCTTGGAATATTTGCCCTGCTGCTGCATATGCCATGAGACTTTCAGCTCACCAGTCACATACACTGTTTGAATCTGTCAATTTCAGTTTTTCTTTCACTTTTCAGGCAATGCCAGATTGTAGCCCAACACCAGAAGACGTGACTTAGAAATGCAGAGCCAGTTCACAGCGACGAAGCAGAGAAGCGGTACCTGATTGTTTTGGACACGTATTGTCCCAGGAGACAGGGCCTGAGTCACCACCTGGCCCTGAGGAGTGACGACTGTTACTGGCTGGTACACTGTACTTCCTGAAAGAAACCCGCGCGCACGCGCACGCACACACACACACACACACACACACACACACACACACGTATCCACTCAGTGTCACATGTTTTTTCTGCTCAGTGCTGCTGACAAGTCAGTGATCACATAACGGTTCCGGCTGCTACAACAGCTCCAATCATTGCACAGAAATAGCTGCGCTTCACTTGGTTGACCGAGTAGTAATGAATATTCTCCAGGTATTTCCTGGATGTATCCGCATTTATAACGAGGTTCCTGCAGGTTCTACAACTCAGATTTAAGACCATTCGGTAACACTTTATTTGAAGGGGGTGAATAAGACTGACATGACACTGTCATAAATATGACATAACACCTGTCATGAACATGAAATAACACTGTCATAAACATGACATAACACTGTCATAAACATGACATAACACTGTCATAAACATGACATAACACTGTCATAAACATGAC
>NW_006800313.1:26901-87683 GCF_000485575.1 Poecilia formosa | reverse complement strand
GTCATGTTTATGACAGTGTTATGTCATGTTTATGACAGTGTTATGTCATGTTTATGACAGTGTTATGTCATGTTTATGACAGTGTTATGTCATGTTTATGACAGTGTCATGACAGTCATATTCAACCCCCTTCAAATAAAGTGTTACCGACGATTCTAAATGAAAGTTAAGACCTGCTTCGCGACAGAAATTTGCAATTTTTTATTTTTTGCAATTACCTAAAAGTCTTGTCACATTCTTACATTGGTTGAAGAAATGAATTAGTTTATTTGAATCTCTTTGCCCGTTTGTCGTCATGGTTTCATGCTCTACTCCATTTTCTTTTTCTTGTCTTTCTCAGTTGTTTTCCACTCCATGGTAACAACTTTGTCGAAATAAAATTCGACTTCAGATCTGGGTAGCACTCAATGCTGCTCTTCAATCATTTATAACACATTTACAACAACCTCAGCTGACCAAAGTGCTTCAGAAAAATCACGACTTTGCAGGCAGATATGATAAAACAAGAAATAATATTAAGTTTGGCAAAACTAATAAGACAATTATAGAATTGGTAGAAAATATCAAAAACTAATATGAATAAAAACCAAGACATATTTAATTTGAGCTGCAGCAGCGAATCCTCCCCTCCTAAAAAAGGAATCAGTAAAGTACCGATATCCACACTTTTTCTCTTCCCCCCCCCTTTTTTTAATTGATGTTGAAGGCCAGGGAGAAAAGATGAGTTTTCAGTCTGGACTTAAACTGACCGACTGACTGAGAAAGCTTAAAAGACAGAAGGAAACTGTTCGCCAGGGAAGCTTCTGTCCGCTCTGGTCTTTGCCTAGGCTGGCCGGTTGACCTCGAGGCTCTGGGTGGAGTGTAGAGTTGCAAGAGCTCACTGAAGTAAGATCAGTGCACCATCAGTGCTGGTAGCTGCAGTTACGCTTTTCTGGGAAGCTTTGGAGAAAGTAAAATGTGCCTCACCTGCACATTTCCCTTCTGGTGTTGTTATAACTGTTTTATTCCACAAGCAAAGAACAAACTAACTGGAACATGTCTTACCTGTAACTACTTGGGTGGGGTTGACAGCTGTAACAGTAACGTTCCCTTGTTGCAGGGCTGAAGCCGGCACCACAATTTGGCCCTGGGGGCTGAGGGTGCCTGAGATGGAGCTTGGAGTCTGGAAATGAAAGCGTTCGCACACAAAATCGTTCGTACTCAGATGGCTGGCTTTAAAACACACGCTTTGCTAAGATTTATATCAAGAAAGTGGTGGAGCTGCAGTGGTAGCAAGCCTAAGTTGGTGCATGGGGCGCCTACACTGCACACCTGAGTCTTGGTGGGTGAGAAGTTCTGGGCCTGGCCTTGCACCGGGGAGTACGGGCTTCCTGGATCTCCACTCAGAAGAGTCTCGCTGTTCATCTTAGTCTTGAGGCAGGCGATGTAGCGGCTGCAAAAGTCCTTACACAGGTCACTCACCTTCTCCAGCTCCAGCAAATGGATCCGTAGCACTTGAATGGCTTTCACCATCTGAACGTTGAAAATATGAAAACAAAGAAGGGGTGATCAATCGAACCTCCAACCAGACTTTATCCACCGGGCCCTGTTCATACATTCACTTTTAACAAAGATAATAGCATAAAAGAAAAAGAAAGTTAGAAGAAACTATTAAAACTCACCAAGTTATCAAGTTCAGGGTCTTCACTGAAGAAGGGCTTCCCCTCCTTCTCCTGACAGCGGACAAAGTTCTCGATGTCCACGTCAAAGCTGGCCGATGTGATGCATTCGGAGCTTAGTGTGGACTGCTCACACTTCTCAAAAAGCAGAGCCAACAAGGGAAACAGGGGATGTCTGTGGAATATTGGCCAACAGTTACAATGCAGAACTACACTTTGTTTATTAGCACCCGTTATTGGGTTTCATGTAAAGAAAAAAAATAGCAAAATATCATAAACCCTTGGAGCATTTCATAAACGGTGCAGTGATATTTACTCTAAGTTATATGGACTGAGAGACAACACTGTCACAAAATGCCTAAAAACAAGGTTTTATTACCGATATATAGATGCTTTGTCAGCATCCATGGGTGTCTGTGGTTCGGTGGGTACCGGGTTGGACACTTCAACCAATGTCCCTTCAAATTTAGACTCAGAGTCGCAGTCTACCTCTACCACACTCTGAATCTGCAACGATTAAACAAAATGAGAGCAAATCAAATGAACAGAAAACCTGAGACAGGCAGAGAATACAGACTGAAATCATGTGAAGACCAAAAGTAGCTGGAGGATGAAGCTCAATACTACAACTCGACTTCAGGGTCCTGTTATTATATCCGCTGGCCCAGGGGCCACAGGCCCTTTGGAGCATAAACTGATACAGGGCATCGCCACCTTAAAGGCGAATGTATACCGTCCCTGTTTTAACTCCAATCAATCGGAAATCGTAACATGAACTCTTGGGATAGTTATGTGCAAAAGTATTCATACACTTGAAACTTTTCACCCGTTTTCCCCAGACAGTCTCACACTTCAGTGTACTTAATGGGATCAGGACTTTGACTGGGCCTCTGCATTTTGCCTTCATTTTGTTCTTCTTTGGCCATTCCAAGGTGGACTCGCTGGTGTGTTTTGGATCATTGTTCTGCTGCAGAACCCAAGTTTGTTTCATCATAAGGCCGTAAAACGATGGCCGGACGTTACGGCAGACAGCAGAATTCATGGTTTCAGTTATCAAATCTTCCAGGTCCTGAAGCAGCTAAACGGGCCCAGATCATCACTCTACCACCACTGCATTTTCTGTTGGCATAAAGTTCTTTTTCTGAAATGCGGTGTTACTTTTATGCCAGCTGTCATGGCAGGCGCACACATTCCCAAGAGTTCAACTTTGGCTCATCTGTCGTAGGAATCAGATGAGTTCCTTTTCTTTTGTTTTCTTCTTAAGACTTTTTTGCCACGAGTAGCCTTTATCTGACCGTAATCTGACAGGAAAACGGCAGAGAGAATGGGGAAAGACGTGCGACAAAAGAACGAAGGACAGAACTTGAACACAGGATAGCCATGTTGAGGTTAGGGCATGCACAGCGCTCATCGGCGCAACATGTGCTCTTGAAAAACTGAAAAGAGCCTCAAAGTTCTTCTTACTCAGCAAAGGTTTTCATCTTAAAACTCTGCCATGCAGGCCATTTTTGTCCAGTCTCTTTCTTATGGAGGAGGCATGACCTCTGACCTTAACTGAGGCAGATGAAGACTGCAGTTTTTTTTTTTGGATGTTGCTGTGGGGTTCTTTTGAGGAGGCAAACACTCCCCCCCCACTTCTGAATTAAATGAATGTTTATTGTGTCACCAAGAGCTGACAACATAAATGTGCACAAACTGTGCAACTCTGCTCCTGGTTACGTGCCAACACATATCCAAATGGTGTGGCGCTACCTCATAAAATTAAAGTTTAGAACATTGCAAGTTGGTTCAATGTGAACAGAGGTTTTGTCAACAACAGTTTTTACATACATGTATTCAAACTCAGGTCTCTCTTGCACCCACCTGCTGCTCCCCCTTTGGGTATTTGTCTATAGAAACCGCCTGGGCTGCCATCACGATCACTGCCAGCACTGGGGCATTATAGAAACCAGGGACAGATGGCCAACCTACACAATGCACAAGCTCAGTTAAACCACTGAAATTCAACCAAAGAGGCTGGTTTAAAATATCTGGAAAAAGGCTACAAGTTAGTAATAAAATATATTTTCCAAATACAAAAACCTTGAACACTGCTGCGATAAAGTATCAAAAGTTTAAATAAAACCCCCTGATTCCAAGAACTAAGCGGAATGTGGGGAAAAAAAAGAGAAAGTGAGACAACGTCGAGGCGTAGCGTCCATCACTTTATTTCTGCACACCTTTAATAATCCAGCTAATAACATAGTTATATAGTTAGCGTTGGCGTGCAGCCGTGTTAACACACCCACCATGAAGTAGCCTTTACCCGATGTTAGCGACAGACATTTTGTACACAGAATACATTTAATTACTTGGGACAATTTTACTTTCAAACATGAATGCACATATTTAAAATTGTAAGCTGTAAAGTTTGAATTAACTCGCTCTCTTAGCTGTGCCGTAGCGATAGCATCGCGTTAGCGTTAGCTTGTGATGCAAGTCTGATGCAAAACATTCGGATCCAGCTAATGCTAAATATAGTGAGCTAGTTGCTAGTCTTGAACGGCAGTGTCCAACAGTCGTCGACAGTATCATATTAACACATTGAAGTGGATCTAATTATTAGTTAAGTATAGAAATGTATCGCAAAATAAAACTGACGTTACTAAGCGGCTACGGAAAATAAGACCGCTGCAGATTGATATGAAGTAAGCCGTAAGACCAGGGGATATGAAACATCTCATTTTGGCTTTGGTCGATAAAAAATAACACAATAAGTGCTTGTTAGTTTTCAACTCAAAATAGATTAGAACAAGGAAACGTTAGCAGCACATGACGGTAGCTTGCTTTGAGCTCAAATCCTTCCCATCAGTCAATCAATCATGCAGGGACAGCTGCCTTCTCCTTGTCTTTTCTCCCCTCCCCTCTGCGCTAACACTGCCGGGCCTAATCTACAACTCTGGCCCTTCACTTCAGCACAATCCTCCTCTGCCCCTAAAACTCCCGAGATTTTTCCTGACCCCCCTCCCTTATATACATATTTATATAAAAAATATAGAAATAGAGACATATAGACAGATGGATGTTATCACAGTAGCTTTATCGCTTCGACTTCATTTCAAAAAACAGCCTCGGCTGTTTCGCCCAGGTTCTCGCTCTTTGCCCCGGGGCATTTTAGCGTGCGGCCTAGATTGTTTGATTGATAGGGAACGGGAAAAGAGGGATTTTGAGTGACAGCTTACCTGAGTGCCAATCTTCGTCACACTGACAAGCGGTTGCAGCAATCGGGACCCGCAGTTGTCGTGTTGCGTCATCACGCAAGGGTACGTTGCTGCGCTATGCTCATGTATATGTATGAAGCGGGCGGAGAAATGACGTCCTGACGCTTGGAGTCCTTGGAAGACTTTTTTTTTTTTGGTGCTTATTTGACTAAGGGTTTCTTTGGTTTCATTATTTACATTTCGGTTAAACGTAAAGCTAACATACGCATAGCTCATTTCTGATCAGGGCAACTGTGGTTTCCAAACAATAATCATTAGAATAGAAATGTACACACCATGTGCTCATTCTGCTCTATTTTCACGACCCCTTAAGGCTTAGAAGCAGCCTATTTTTTTATTTATTTAAAAATCATATATGGTATGTGGTAATTAAAATGTGATATATCACATTTTAATTACCACATGCTTCAACTGAAGTTTCTTTAGCTGGTAGAAATCATGAGCACGTTCTCCCTTTACATGGCACTAAACAAAGCAGCCATTGCATCAGACAAAAACACTTAATTTCTTACACTTCTTTAATCATAACACACTTTAACAACTGGTTTCGCAAGATTGCCACCACCGCTGTCCACACCACCTACTCCCTAGTGTCTGGGTGACGGTCTGCCGGACGAGGGCTGAGGGAGACGATACTTGGCCATCTCCACATCCAGGTCTGCAAAGGTGAAGCTGGTGTAGCTGTGGTGCTGGTAGTTCTTGTAAGTGCTGTTGTCAAAAGGCTCCGGCGGTACTGCTGCCGACTCTGCAGAAGAAGAAGAGAACCTCGTGACGGAGATGCATTTTCCTGAAATTTCACACATGAAACACAGACCAGGTCTATTACCTGGAAGCATTTTTTTTCTTCCCCTAACAGCAAACTGTTTGCAGGCATACACCAATAAGCAGGAAGACATCAAGAAATGGACTATGAGGATTTTTTGGAAGCTGCGGTTACATATTCACACACTCTGATAAAGAAGTTTGTAGCATCACATTTCCCACAATAACAAGGCTTGTGTGAAGACACGCATGTGGGAAAGACCTCAAGGCTCATGTTCCTGGCATATAAATAGAAGCCTGTAAACGTAAAATAGATTTAACCAACACAGAGAACGTCCACTGACAAGATTCACTAGGATTTGGGGAAAAAAACAACTAAAAATCAGTGTAATACTTTAAGAAGCACATATTTAGTTAAATACATTTACATCTAAATGTTACTGGAAAACTGCTGGCAATGAAAATGTCAAGCTCACAACCAAACGGGGAAAAATTCAAGCACAACTGACATTATTTGTTATAAACACTCCAATACATATTTCCCAGGTAAAGGACAGACCAAAGAGTTGAGAGAGAAATAATACCCAGTTATAATCACCAGGGAAGCAAGAAAATTTGACTTTTTGATGAAGTGTCAGAGCTTAGAAACACCAGTAACCTTACTTTATAAAATAAATTAACAGTCAAACCATCTCACCACTACCAGCATGTGCACCAATATTAACGTTACCAATATTACATGGGTCATTCAAACTTAGCAGTGGATATAGTATTTCAGTTTATATTATTTCAGATTTAATGAGCCCTTACTTATACGACACATTTAAACAATGTAAAAGAGCCAAAGAGAGGAATATCTACGTCTAAAAGCAAGCAAATCTTCCCTCAAACATGTAAAGAAATCTGAGAGCGAAGATGTAAACAAAACAAACTACAGAACATTCAGAAACATGATGAGGATCAGAGTAAGAGTACCCAGCCTGGAATATCGGTCTGAAAAAGTAAGCTCTAATGTTTCAAAAGTAAGCACGGACAGAAGCTGCGTTTCCATTACAAATGTGCAAAAAAAAAGCAATTAAAATCACACTTGAATAAGTTTGTTTATGCATTAAGTCATTAAAAAACATGCTGTGCCATCACCCTCCAACTAATTTTCTCATCTTCTTCTTTGTGGTTTGCACCATTGGTAACAGCCAATTGTTGATCATGTGACTCGTGCGATGCGAAAAAAGTGTTTCCATTGCAGTTTTGAGGGGGAAAAAATGATACAGCCAAAAATAAAAAACAAAAACAAAACAACAAAAAAAACACCTCACCCTAGTGTCACAACGGTTTCCATTAGGTGCATTTATTCAATGGAAACGCAGCCAGTGATCACGTCATCATGCACTACAATGAACAACATGGTTGACTACATACAGTGTGTGTGATTTATATATATTATATATATAAATATATACACACTATATTGCCAAAAGTATTTGCTCATCTGCCTTAACTCACGCATGAGCTTAAGTGACATCCTATTCCTAATCCATAGGGTTCAATATGACGTCGGTCCACAAGGCTGTCCATAAGCTTTAGGAGTGTTTATGGGGATTGTTGACCATTCTTCCAGAAATGAATTAGTGAGGTCACATACTGATGTTGGACAAGAAGGCCTGGCTCTCAGTCTCCACTCTAATTCACTCCAAAGATGTTCTGTTGGGTTGAGGTCAGGATTCTGTGCAGGGAAGTCACGTTCATCCACACCAGACTCTGTCATCCATGTCTTTATGAGCCTTGTTTTGTGCTCTGATGCAAAGTCATGTTGGAAGAGGAAGGGGCCGACTCCAAACTGTTCACACAAAGTCGGGAACATGGAATTGTGCAAAGTGTCTTGGTATGCTGAAGCATTCAGAGTTCCTTTCATTGGCACTAAAGGGCCGAGCTCCTGAAAAACAACCCTCCACCAAACTTTACACTTGGCACAATGCAGTCAGACAAGTACCGTTGTCCTGGCAACCACCAAACCCAGACTCGTCCATCAGATAGCCAGATGGAGAAGCATGATTCGTCACTCCAGAAAAGCATCTGCTCTAGAAAACCGCTCTAGAGTCCAGTGGCAGTGTGCTTTCCACCACTTCATCCAACGCATTGCACTAGGTGATGTACGGCTTGGATGCAGCTGCTTCACCATGTGAAGCCATTCCATGAAGCTCTCTGCACACTCTTCTTGAGCTAATCTAAAGGCCACGTGAAGTTTGGAGGTCTGCAGTGATCGACTCTGCAGAAAGTTGCTGACCTCTGACCCTGCTCTGTCAGTTTATGTGTCCTACCACTTTGTGGCCGAGTTGCTGTCATTCCCAAACACTTCCATTTTCTTATAATACAGATGAATGTGGGACATTTAAGAGCGAGGAAATTTCACAACTGGATTTGTTGCACAGGTGGCATCCAATCACAGGTCCACACTGGAATTCACTGAGCTACTGAGAGCGGGCCATTCTTTCACAAAAACAGTCTGCATGCCGAGGTTCTTCATTTTATACACCTGTGGCCATGGAAGTGACCCGATTCCGATCATTTGGACTGGTGAGCAAATGCTTTTGGCAGTAAGAGTGTATATATTGTGTACTTTCTGTGCAGAGTGGGTACAGAAAGTATTCAGGCTATTTGGCACTTTGCTGTGACCTGTCACACCAAAGAGTCTGAATACTTACGACCATGGAGAAATTTCAGTTTTTGATTTTTAATAAATTTATTTAAAAAAATTCTACATTTCAGTTTTTTTCTGTCAAGATGGTACGCCGAGCGTACATTCATGAGAAGTAATATGAACTTTTTTGATTTTAGCATATGGCTGCGATTAAAAAGTGAGAAATGTAAAGAAGTCTGAATACTTTCTGTATCCACTGTACATATGTATATATAATTAAATCGAACCAGAAGAAGGAATGAACCATAAAGTCAAGGAAAAGAACGTTTCCCTCAAATTAGCTGGAATAAGGAATAAGCTTGAAGGTTAGATGTTAAAAGTCATAAAAGTTTAACAATACTATGAGTGAAAGAGAATGTGAGGGAGCCTGGTAAAATAACGTATTCTTAGGGACAGGAGGAAATGCAAAGCCTATCTGGAGAGTTAGAGGTCTGGAGTGCGGGGCAAGGCGGTGTGGTGTGTACCCTCAGGCCGTTCAGCAGGGGTCTCGGCATGCAGCTCCTCTCCAGTAGCTTCCACTAGCACCTGGGCAGAGTCCTCCAGCTCAACAGAGGTGCCAACTTCAGCTGGATGGTCAGCTGCTACTTCAGCTGGATGGTCAGCTGCTACTTCAGCTGGATGGTCAGCTGCTACTTCATCAGAGACGGCTTTCGACTGTGCAGGCCCGATAGTAGACGTTTTCCCACACGATTCTTCACCAGCATCCCCTAAGCCTTGTTCCAGCTCTGTAAGCGCATCTACTGCTTTTAAAGGAGAATTAGACTGGGCTTTGTCTGGAGCTTCATGTTGCTCCACAGGTACAGCTGGAGCTTCACACAGGGTATCGGCAGGAGCAGTATGGGTTGGCAAATCTGAACTGGTGAGCTCAGCTGCATTTTTTGTAGCAGTAAGGACATCGAAGGCCGAGTCTCGCAAATTATCTGTGGAGGCCTGGACTACAGACTGATCTGCTGCTTCCTCTGCATTAGGAAGGCCCTTAGCCACTCCACTAACTATAAGCTCTTTAATTTCTCTCTGTTCTTGAAGACTCGGTTGTTGCAATTCCAAAGAAAAGCTTCTGGTTTCAGTTTCTACCTCCAAATTCTCGTCTTCAGGAATGCACTCCGAGTCTGAGTCTGAGTCTGAGTCTGTATCAGAGTCGCTGGATGATGAGGAAGACAGCTCCTCAGCTGTTGAATCCCCAGGCCCAGCAGAAACCATAGTTGGTTTTACAACATCATGCACGCTCACAGCAAGGGCAGGAACGTCTCCCGGTACGGAGCCTTTACAAAGTTCCTCGACTGAAGCTTCTTCAGCTGCTACAAATGCCGGTAAAGTATCGTGAGCAAGTATCTGAGAACCTTCTTCTCGACTTTGACACAGATCAGATGAAGCAGTGACAGCCGATGATTTTTCTCCAGCAGATTTAGTGGAAGCAGCAACAGATGCTGCTGCAGCTTTTTCTGATGTGGCAGTGAAGCGGACTGGCTCTGTAGTTACACCTAGGAAAGGTGGCAAAACTCCAGGATCCGATAATTTAACTGGAAAGGCCACAGCAGTCTTGTAAGTCCACACAGCTGCCCTCTCATCTTCACCTGCTGAGGAAAATAATAAATTGTACACAAACAGGTAAATGCTAGGAAAGGTGACTAAACAGAAAGGTTCTTCTAAAAACTTATTTCCAAAAACTTGGTCTCACTCTTTGCATACCAACTTTACTGGAAGTTCACCACAGAAAGACATATTTAGCTTACTTCTTGCTAAAACTTACAGACAGCTAGAAAATATTATGTTTTCCAAAAAAAAAACATGGACTGAAAAGTAAAGGGAAAAAAAGCACTAAGATTCATTCAAAAGTCAGGAATACATTTCTATACAAAATACAAATTAAAATGATTAAAAAAAACAATGATGCAAGTTATGCGTCGCCTATTTAAAATGAATCTACATACATGCAGACCATTTAAATGTATTTAAATATAAAGTGACAGACTATAGTTACTTAGATAAGAGAACAGAAAAATGATAAGACATACAGAAAACTAAGTAAAATGTGGGTTAATGATATGCGACATCATAATCATAAGTTTTCTTAATATTGTGAGAGGAATTAATTATAAGCTGTAATCAATTAAAACAATGTTTAATTGACCTCCGGATGAGCAAACAAGATGGCGACAGCTTAGCCAAGAAGCTCCTTGACAAATTCTAAAAATCTCCTGTTTCTATGCAGCATATAAAATACACTAATGAGTGAGTCACAATGCCTAAGTCCAAATAAAAATAAGCTCTACTGTCTTCGACAGTTGATTTTACAAGAAGAAGAAATGAACGAGACTAGCCTCTTGGACTTGGAAGCATTACTGGTGGCTAACAACGTAGCTGACGAGACAGCTAATTTACAAACTGTTCTCCAAGAACTGAGAGAATCCCGTCGTGAAAATGTAGAGGGCTTCCAAGAAGCTAAAGAGGAAAAAAAAACAAAACGGAAAACTGGACGTATTTTGGAAGCAGATTGAAGAGCCAGATATGAAGCTGAGTAAATCACAGGATGAGCTTGAGGCTGAACTAACTGAGATCGAGACTGGAAAACAAAGGGCTCCATGGCATTGCAAAAGGCTCTGAGGACGACTCATCCTCTATGTCAGCCTTCATAGAGATCTACTCCGAGACAAACTAGATATTCAAACATTATTTAACCTGGGTATTGAAAGAGCTCACCGCTCCCTGGGACCCAGACTTCCACCTGATGCTCCCCCACATTCAATAATAATCAAGTCCACCACATTTATAGTGGTGAACTTGATTCACCACTATAAATGTGGTGAATCATTTATAGTGATTCACTATGAATGAATCACTATTCATTTATAGTGAAAGATGAAAGGCGCTGAAAGCCTTTCATCTTTACGCCTTTCAGCGTAAAGATGAAAGGGAAAAGAGTAACAGACAGTGGCTATGCCCCAGACATGCTGCTGAAACATTGACATGAACACCTTGAAGCGACGGGGGTCCTCAGAGAAATGAAGATCAAATTCCAGACCCCATTCCCAGTCAAGTCGATCGTACTTTACGAGAACAACACACGTGTCTGCCACTACGCATCTGCAGCAGTGAACGACGGGGCGAGTTGAGGCTCCAAAGTCACCATCATCCAACTATCTGGGATCAAGAGTGCCGAGTCGGGAAGGACAGACAAGGAGCATCCAATGAATGAAACACAGGAGGGACAGAAGAAGAAGAAGATGGACGCTTTCAGAAGAGAACAAGCAAAACCGTAAAGGACAAAAGGAGCAGATGGGTCAAACATTTCCCATTTCTTTCTGAAGTGATTTAGAGTCGGGGATCGTACACGGTAAAAAAAACACCACCTGGAAAATGGAACGACATAACTAGCAAAAAATGTAATAAATAAATTACAGGATACCGGACATTTAATAATCACATGAAGGGGCATTCTGTCTGGATTAATAACCAGAGAAATGTAAAAGATTGTATTACTCTTTGTGAACAGATGAAACACATTTTCATCAAGTTGCTCCTAAATTAAAAAAATAAATACATTTTGAATTAAAAACTGTACAACCCTTGGCAAAATAACTATAAAAGAACTACAGCAGACATTTGATCCAGCAGATCGGGGAGAGAAAGGGGTTTTCCCCAAAAGCACCTCGATTTCTATACATGAGCAGAACTTTAAGTTCTTCTACTGAACTTATTGTTTAAGTTTGGTAGAATGTTCCCTGGATATATTGGATGAGTACTGATGATTTTGATGATGGGCCTCATCAAAATATATTTGTCACTGGTTATCTCAGTGGTTGACTGCACTGTGTTTTTTATGACGTTGTATTTTTGTGTTGCAAAGCAGTCTGAACTCCATGGTTTCTGAAATGTGATATACAAATAAGATTGATTGATTGGGAGAAAAGTGGAAAGAACCTTTTTCACCTTAAATCAGTCATGATTAGTTGTTCCTAGGAAGAGTTCTATTTGATTAAGTTATCCTGAAAACAGTCAAGGAAAGTCTAAGCAACTTTCAGACGAAGGAAATTATGCTGCTGTATTTGGCCTCTTCATTCCCCAACTTAATGCAATTTAATTCAAATTCAATTGAGTTTATTTATGCAACGCTAATTTACAACTACTATAAATCTATGCAAAGATTTGAAAGTCATCGTAAACCTTAACGATCTGAAGGGAATTTGTCAAAATGACACTATGAAGCTACTATTATGTTCCAGATATCAACACAGGTAACTGGTCTTACTCTCTTCTGGATCCTTTGCATTTTTCACTGGTTTTACTGGCTCTTTAGCTTCACTGCAGAACAAAGCAAGTGGGTAACGTCTCAGAGAGCCCCAGCTGTCCAACTGGAGAAACAACAAAAAAGAAGAACAGAACAGTTTTGGAGACAAATACTGCACAAACAAATTTAAGAATGACATAGCGTTTTTCAGCCAAAAACATCAAAGTACAAAGTTCCAGCCAGCTCAGCTGACTCAAATTAGGAGGAATTGCATTTAACACGATTCACAGGTTTGTTAGAAACTCTATGAGACACAGGTCAACAGTTGCCTCGATCAACGACTGCATGACACACGGAGCACAACTCATGAGACGAAGGGTTGTGTGTTTAACCAGGGCAGCAAACCTCATGGGACTGAATTTCCACCAATATCTTTTATTCTCTGTGCACCTCAAACTTCCAGGTTTGACTCCTGCCATCTTTGCAGTTGTCAGGTGAATGATATGGACAGGAAGCTGAGTGCTCTGTACGATGCTTTGTAGCATGGGGTGGGAACAATCCCATCTTGAATGTGAACAAAACAATGACTGGTTGTAAATAGAGTAAAAGTTAAAAAAAAAAAAAAATCACAAACTATATTTTTTATAACCTGAACAATACCAAGACGGTGCAGATGATGACAGCCTCGGTACTTTGTGTGTTTATTATGATCCATGTCATTACAGTATGTGGACAGTTACACTAGAAAACAACTGGAAACAAACCCCGACCCGCCGCCGCTGCTCTCTATGGGATGTAGATGTGCTTGTGAAGCCTCAGAAAAAGGTCCGTAACCTTTGCCCTCAACCCACCTGTTTTATGTCCACCCTAACAAAGTGGACAAACTGTCGCTTCTCTATCAAGGATTTTCTGCCCTCTGCTTCACTAAAACCCGGTTCAGTGAGCACAACACAGACTTCTGATGCTGTGCTTCCAGCTTTTTGGGGGCACACTGCAGCTCAGAGGTGGAATCTGCTTTCAAATTAATGAATGTTGGTCTGCCGATGTCGCAGAGTTACAGGGGACATGTAGTCATCTGTAGTCCTTTCTTATTGACAGCTGTCAATGTACCTGAAATTCTACAAGTCTCCCCGTTAATTAAAATAATTGACAGTAAAATAATATTTCAGTTCAGTAATCAGCGGTTTTGTTGTGTGTCAATCTTGAGTGGAAATGATGGAAATGTTTTCTACACTAAAAACAAAAGGAACAACCCAACTCATGTGGTATGAGCCTTTCTCTCACTGTCTCCTTGCAAATTTATTACATTCACAAAGTTCACAGTTTTAGAGAAAGTTAATTCAATAAGATTTGATGATTTTTGCAACTTCTGTACTGTTTTTGTTTCACTACATTTTATGGCCTGTATTTGCTAAGCTCTGCAAATTAAAACAATGAAAATCTTACTGGATGTTGTGGAAATTTGATTATTGAGATCGTAACCTTTAAAATTTCTTCATGGGATTGTTGTGCTCAACAAAATGGTCAGAGGTTATTACTAGTTGCTTTGATCAAGAAAGTAAACAAAATCCCGGAAGTCTATTTTTTCTAGAGGTCTAAAACAATTTGTGCAACTGTGATTGAGGTCATGCGGACACAGCCGTCCATAAAGTTACTTAAAAGTAGTAATAAACAGCTCTGACTTTAATCACCACCACAATAGCACAACAAAATATCGCAATAAATCCTAAATCCATTTCATCCAGCCCTAGTCTCAGTATAAGGATGTGTTTTTTTTTTTCTGCTTTATTATAGGAGTCATAACACCCACGTCCTTGTCAGTAACGCATAACACACATAAGTAGTTTAAAGATCTGTTTATCTTAGGTTTTTAAAAAAATCTATAGTCAATTTCCTTTTCCTATTTTATTTTATTTTATTGTAACTTTGAGGGTCATTAGGAACGCTACCATCCATCATGTCACAACATCAGTTTCCATGCATGCGCTTTAAAAAATACTTGTATGATGTCGTAGACGATCTAACACCACCGCAGAATACAGTTTAAAAGCTTTTGTATCAGATAACTAAATATTACCTTGAGTGCACCAAGTCGGCTTGAACGCAGCAACCAGGCAGCCATTTTGTGTTCCAACTGTTTTGTTCCGACTGGCCTCAACCTCTGTGGTTAATGCAATGGTTCCACGAAGAAGCAGCTGCACGCAAGTCCACTTCGCTGCAGCAAACAGAAAGGGGCGGAACGGACCGCTGTCAGTCTCATACCTTATTTGGAAACGGGACCATTGCACTCCGGAAGTGAAGGGGGCGCTATTTCCTATTTTATTCGCGGGTTTCCCGTTTTTATTTTCTTTTTAAATCTGTGATACAGCTTCATCTTTAGGCAGGAATTTCACTCTCAGCATGTATTTGAACTTCTCTCTTTTATTTACTTTAGCGCAGCTCACAGTTTCTAAATCTGCTCCATAGTCTTATCTTTTTGGGCTTGCTACTGCCTCTAGTGGCATGGGGGTGGTAACACAACTAATATAATTCCATCACTAAATCAGAATAGCAGTAAGTCTTTATCATTTAATTTAATTCTGGCATTACTGGAACAGTAAAAAAATAAATTCTCTAATAAAACACATTTTTTTTATTTTCTTAACGATGTACAGCTAATTAAATGACAAACAATACCTTTACATATTATAAATAATATAGACCATCAATTATAGGGGGAACAAAAGAAATTGTAAAATACCATTTATATTGTATACATAAGAAACTTATTTGAGCAAAAGTCAATAACGCACAAATGAATAAGGTTCACAGAAGAATTGATCATCAATAATTAAGAAGTGAAGGGGGCGTTATTTCCTATATTATCCGCGGTCTTCCGTTTTTATTATCTTTTGAAATCTGTGATATCTTCTCCTTAAAGAAGTTCCACTCTGCATGTGTTTTAATTTTTTATTTATTTCAGCTCAGCTGAAATAAATAAAAGAGTTCTTAATCTCTGTAGCTTTCTGTGTACTTCTAAATCTGCTCCTTAGTTGCATCATTTCGGGTCTCTACTGCCTCTAGTGGTGTGGGGGTGGTAACACAACTAACATATTACATCACTAAATCAGACTACGACAAAGTCTTTATTATTTATTATCAATTCAGACATTACTGGCGCTGTAAAAAAATATCTAATAAAACATCGTAATGTATGGTTCAAACCATACACTATGATATCCTTTTTTAAGGGTTGCTGAAAAAAAAGGATAGATGCTATCTTCTAAAATATTCCTTGTCGACTTTCATGTTCTTTCAGTAAACAGTTGAGACAGAGTCGTTTTTGGTTCCACCAATATTTACTTGCTATTTTCCCTGCTATTGAAAGTATTCTTAAACATTTGTCTTTTATTCTACAGCTCATGTGACCATACCAGCTGAGATGATGAAAAGTTAAAACACTCTCAACCATTGTCCCGTACACAAGTTATAACTGACTAAACCCAAGACCATTAGGTTTTCTTAAAAGGTAGAGTTTCTATGAGCATTTCTTAAAAATATAGTCAGTGTTTTCAGCAAATTGAGCTGAATATTTGCCAAAGTTGGGAACCAAACATTTCAGCTGCCTGAAATAATTTGTTCTCCATAACATGGGAACAAATTCATTTACCACCAAGTCTTTACCCGTGTTTATTCCTGTCTTCATGAATATTACTTTAAATTCCTCATTTATTACTTTCCTCCTAACCACTGTTTTCTCCATCTGAACTACACTCTTCTAAACTTCTCTTGCTGTTTTGGCCACCAATGTCTGTCATCTTCCAAAGTTTTATGCTAACCTCTACCTACCTACCATAGTCCATCGTCAAAATCCATATCATCGTCATCACCACCACCACCATCTACCTTTGTTGTCATCCCAATCCAATCACACTCCAGTTTATGCCAACCACCAAAAACAAAACTGTGCATCAAAAAACTTTTCCTCCAATGACTTGTAAGCACCGACACCACAGACCATATGCAAATACACCTGGGATGTCAGTGGAGGCAAATAATCAGGGTCTCTGCTCCAACTTAGGGTTGCCACCCATCACGTAAAATACGGAATAGTCCTTTCTTTGGCTGTTAAATGGCGTCCCATATTGAAGTGATACGGGACGCGATGTGTTCTGTATTTTTAATTATTGTCCAATAGACACACCTATAGATGGACATTAACATTAACACTCCAATCCTATTGTCGCTCTGTGGGATTATTATTATTATTATTGCAAAGCCCATTTATATTAGGAACTTTATCACCAAGTGAAACATCTGGATTATATTACATGGCTTAATTGACAACAGATGTTTAAAAGTCTTTATTTCCCACTTACAGCTAATGAAAACATGACACTTAAAATGAGAATATTACACTGAACGAATAAAAAAACTGAAAAAATAATCTGACAACTTATTTGAGTTCCATGTTATTTTTTTCTTTTTTGAACACCTCTTGATATATGCAACTGAAAAATGATTGAGGAATGAAAAGATTAGACAACAGAAGTCACATTATTTATCGATTTAGATTCAGACAACCTAACTTGCACCTCTAAGATCACGCCGTCAAACCTGATGGCGGTAATGTAAAACCTTATCTTCTACAGGCACGAAATCTACAGTTTCTACAAATCCAATGCTTTATTTTCACATATAAGCACCAGGTTGAGGTTCATTTGCTTGACAATCATACAAATTCATGTTCCTCTGCACAAAGTTGTAAAAGTCAAGTAGAAGTTCTGATGGTTCACTTCTGGGAACCTTCATCCCACTGGGGTTCTAAAACAAACAAACAAACAAACAAACACAGCTCTGTCATTGAAATTATTTAACGCAAACATCTTGTTATTTTTAAATCAACTTATCTTCAACAATAGATGCAGAAATATAAATTTCAAAATCTTTAAACTACAGCCATCTAGTTACAGTAATAAAATCTGAAAATTTAACCAGAAATATGTGAAAGCGAAAAAAAGTCCCATGTTAAGAAATAATTTCAGAAATCTGTGGTGGGATGGGGCAAAGCACGACCCACATATGGTGGAAGTTGTAGGTTTGTAGGTTCGAATCCCTACAACTGTTTGGGACTTCTTTCTCCACTGCACTAATGTGCCTGATAATATATTGTGTTTTTCAAAATGAGCTTTTAGTGTGAAATCATACTACTGCAATAAATGAGAAATCCATTTAAAGGATTTTCACATATCTTCACTGGGATTGTCTAAAACTAAATACGAAACACCCAACTGTTAACTCACCTGTAAATTTGAAATTAGGAAAACTGGTTAGGTCTCCACCACCATACAGTCTCTGTAGCTTCGCCGTCTCCTCTTCCAAAACCTTTTGATACAGTGGGTCAGCGTCAACCAGACCACCAGCTGCCCTGTTTTGGAACAGGTGAGAAATCAGTTGGCACCTCTTCAGATCTTTTGCACAAAAGAGTATCATCATAACACGGAACAAAGTGTTGATGCTTACTGGGAATTTGCTGAATATTCTCGTATAGAGTCCAAGAATAGCCTCTGCACTGGGTCCATATGAGCTGAGAGTCACAAAAAGACAACAAATTAGATATTATTACCCACAGAAGATTTTAGGTAGAGCAAAAACAATATTTTGCAGACTTTTATCCAATACTTGATGATACATTTTGATTTACTGAATCCATTATGCACAAAAACAGCTTATTTGAAGATTAGACAGCGGACCAATTATCTGTGGTCCACTGAGACAAAAGAGGATTTTTTGTGTGGATGCGGTATAAAATGAACATCTTTTAATAAAAAGAATATATTGTTCAAATATGATGCAAGCTACATGATCTGGGGTTGCATTATAACTCAGACATCAAGGTATAATTGATTGAACCATAAGTTCTGTTCTGTACCATAACAGATTTAGAAAATCATAGAAATATCACACACATTTCAGCCAGGCAGCAAAAGAACGAGGCACCACCAAGTGATCCTCTGCATGAATGGCTTAAAATCATCATTTAGGAAGCTCATGTGTTTAAACTCGTCTTTGTGGCTGAACTAAAACAATTCTGCAATGAAGGGTAGGCCAAATAAATACTGCCAGCCATTACAAATCATTACTGACAAGGGTTACAAAACAATAGATCAAGGGCAAGTGCATTTTTTTTAATTCAAATGTGTCTGACAATTTTAAATATTTGTGTGTAACAGAAACAAACAAAAGAAAACCCTCCAAGAAATCTGAGGTCTGAGATACTTGTATATATATATATATATATCACATAAAAAAAAGAACAGTCCAGCGTTTGAAGCAAAATGCTAACCTGTCCCAGTCTTAATACTGGTTTCAATTTTCATTTGCCACCCATCTGTTATCAATAGTCTGGTTTAAAAGTAGGAACATTTACGCTTGAAAGGAAATTTGATTAAAACAAAAAAGCAAAACAGTTAATTTAAATGTTTCCACAGCTATCTAGATTCAGTCTCATAATGTGACTTTTATGTGAAAGGAGTTGAAGAGAAAATCACAGTTGCCTCTTACATGTAAATAACGTGCACAAGTCAGACATGTCAGGGCTATTATACCACATTTCCATGCAATTTCCAAATAAGACATAAAAAGCAACAGGTGAGTATATTTAGAAAAGTCTGAAGTACTGAAAGGTGTAAACGGCTGGAAAACAATGACTTTCATATTCTCCATTGTTGGTTTAAAAAGTGAAATTAATGTTTTTGACTGGGGGTGAGACTATGAATCTTTACATCAAAGTTTTTATATAAATATAAATACTTGCAAATCTTTTAGGAATATAAAAACATCTTAATAAATTTCTAAAGGAAGAATATAAATTTTGAAACACAAACCAAAGAAACACATTTTCTAAGGGTGCGGAAATTAGTAACAAAGTTGACTCTTTTCATTAGTGCAAACCCATGCATCACAAGAGACTCCCACTGTGTGAAACATGTGACAACAGAGTGAATTAATGCTGCATTTCATTTGAACTCAGATGGGTCCGACTTCTGACTCATTAAATCAATTTCCAGTGTATCCAAATTTGGGATTTGACTCGACTAAAGCTTCACTTAAACCCTCACCTTAATCCATCATGACTGCCTCACACATAAAATATGATAGTTCCAGCAATAAACCATCTGTTTTCACTTCTGTCAGTCATCTCCTTAAATCGCTTTCATAGACTATATAGGAATCACTTGGCTAAACGTCCGAATGGAATAAGCACACGTCAGTACATTAGCATGCAAGACTGCATGTTAATGGAGTTGTTAATCTGGGTAACAGCAATTACATTTTCTTTTTTTTCCTCCCAACATGCAACATGTTGGGAGTGACATCATTCCCCAGTGAAGATAAATGAAAAGCAGCACAGAAGATTTGACTAAAATAGGGCAGACAACAGGGTAAGATACGAGGAGGAGCAGACAGCTTCTAAAAGCGATAGTTACTTGTTGCAGGAATTCACCAAGTAACACTTAGAAAGACCATAAGGACACATTCTCCGAGAGGCTAAGAAGAAAGAAGTGCCTGGCCACGTAGAAGCTTTCTGTAGAAATACAGGTTCCACAGAGGAAAACAGAAGGATTGTAGGGGAGGGGGAAGTTGTAGTGTGTACCCTGTGATGGCCCAACTGCTTCAGCAGGGGAATCCATCTGCAGCTCTTCTTCAGCAGCCTTGGAAAGGACCCAGGCAGGGTCCACAAGGTCCTCAGAGCCAGGAACTACATCTGTAGCATCAGTAATTTCTGCCACAGGCTCCAGCACCGCCTCTGCTTCAGGCTCTGGCATGGACTCTGCAGGGTCGGGTTCTGAAGGAGTTGCTTCTGCCACGGGTTCCAGGGGTGCTTGAAGGTCTACAGTTAGAGTTTCAGGGACCCCATCTGACGCTTCCGTTGCAAGTTTAGGAGATGGCTCTGGGGGAGCTGCTTCTACTACAGGCTCCAGAGACGCCTCCTCAGGGGCCGCTTCCACTGCAGGCTCCAGAGACGCCTCCTCAGGGGCCGCTTCCACTGCAGGCTCCAGAGACGCCTCCTCAGGGGCCGCTTCCACTGCAGGCTCCAGAGACGCCTCCTCGGGGGCCGCTTCCACTACAGGGGCCGCTTCCACCAGAGGCTCCAGAGGCACCTCCTCGGGGGCCGCTTCCACTACAGGGGCCGCTTCCACCAGAGGCTCCAGAGGCACCTCCTCGGGGGCCACTTCCACTACAGGGGCCGCTTCCACCACAGACTTTAGTGACCCCTCTGCAGGAGGTGTTTCTGCCTTATTTGGCCCAGCTTCATGAACTAGGTTCAGGGCCCCATCTACCAGTGCAACGTCCACAAGTGGACCAGGAGCCGATTCTACAGAGGCAGGATGCATAGGGACTTGTGGCACATCAACTGCAGGCTCAGCAGCCACTTTGGAGGCCTCTAACATTAGAGCATCTTCTCCTGGAAAGGCTTCAGGAACAACTTCAACAGTAGATTCATCAGTTGCTGTGTTGGAGGGTACTTCTTTAACAAAGGATGCTGTCACCGCTTGAGTCGTTCCGTCAGCTGCAGCTGCAATAGTTCCAGCTGAAGCGACAGGGGGTGTGTGCTTTGTTGCTGCAGAAGCGATGGCTTCCAGTGCAGCTTCAGTTACTGCAGAGGCAGCTGGAGAAACTTCTTTCTTAGGGAAGTTGCATGGCTTGTGTTGAACAAGTTTTTCTATGTCGAAGTACGTTTTAGGCTTGCTTTTGTCTAGAATGAGGGACGTTGAGCAAACAAAACGCATTATTTTTATGTTCAATCAGAAATTGATTGGTCATCAAAACGTCTAAAACAAGTATGGATTGTTAAAAATATTATACTAGCATACGGGAAAGAGAAAGGTTAAAAGAAAACATAGCCCTCAGTCTTTTAGGATGTATGAATGAATCTGTGCACTGGTCAACATGGTAAACAATTTTGAAGACAAAAAGAAAAATGTTTAGCGGAAACCACACAGAGGAAAAGCAAATAAGATGAACTGTGGCACAATGATCACTGACATAATACTACTACTAATAACACATAATTATCATAATAAGAATTATTATTATATTAAAAACGCTTATCATCATCATGTCTGGGGAAAACTTTCAAAGTCTTTACCAGGATTAAGACATTTCTTGAAGCTGGTACCACAACCTGCTGAGTTGGAGGCATCACAAACAGCCGATCCCTCAGTAAACACCAGTTCTGAATTCACTGCTCAGCTCCTGCGTCCATCAGTGCCTGAACCACGTCAGAACCATCTGACCAAACAACACAGACCCGACTGGACAGGAATCAGACTGAAATCAGACAGCTGCATCCCTGAGAGACATCAAAGCCCGCCAAGAAGTTCTGCTAGGTCAAAATGAACCTGTAGACTCACTGGACTGGAAACAGCCAGCAAAGCCCTCCATATGGAAATTGCGCAGTTGTCCTCACAGGTAGCTAAACTAACCTCAATGCTTACCTCCGTTCCAGGGTCGTCAAAATCTTTGGCTGCTTCACCATCCGCCTCCTCACCGGCCGAACCTCCTGCTGTCCCAGATCCCCCTCCATTCTTGGGTGAGCTGTCAAAATGCCGGAGTTTTCTGTGACAATGGAGGATGGTGTTCAGCAAGCTACCTATGGCTTTTGCTTCCGATTTATCTAAGATGTATAATGTCAAGGAACTGCTGAGGGATCAGGCTTTAGCCTGGGTGCTAGCGTTTGATTCTGCTACACCTTTAACTTCCCTTACCTTTAGTCAGTTCTCTTCAGAATTAAAAATGGTGTTGGATCACCTGGATCATGTTGGGAACGCCTCTCCGCTTTAAAGTCATTCCTTCCTCCAGTTTCTCCATGGTGTTAGGACATCCCAGGCTGAGACTTCATAATCCCCAGACTGATTGGGTCACAGGAAGGATAGTTGGCTAGAGTCTGTCCTGTTCAAGTAACTGCCTTCATGCTGCCCAGTCCAATTGTGGGAATGTTTGAGAGAGTCCTGATCTGTGATTGGTTCCCCCTGAATACCACAACTTGGCCGACGTTTTCAGCAAGAACCGATTGTTCAGCCTGTGTAAGCAGGAACATGAGGCCATGGAGACCTACATTAATGACTCTGTGGCAGCTGATTTTATCCGCTGCTCGCCGTCCAGAGATGCCAGTTTCTTGTGTTGGAAAGAAAGAAGGCACATTACGCCCATGCGTTGACTATAGGGGGTTAAACAAGATCCCCATAAGGAATAAATACCTGCTACCACTGATGTCCATGGCATTTGAACTTCTGCACGGGGAAACCATCTTCTCCAAGTTGGATTTACAAAATCCCTATCATCTAGTCAGGATACGTGAGGGAGATGAATGGATGACGACCTTTAAGACACTTATAGGCCATTTTGAGTACTTCGTGATGCCTTTCATCCCAACTAATGCCCCTGCTGAGGGATTTCCTAAATCATTTTGAGTTCTTGATGACATACTCATCTTCTCACAGACCAAGGAGGAGCATGTTGGCCATGTTCTCCAGAGGCTGCTGGAGAACAGCTGTTAAGGCTGAGAAATGCAGCTTCCCTCTCTCCTCAGTCAACTTCCTGGGGTTTGTCGATGAGGATGGACAGATCAGAGCCCATCCTGACAAGACCAAAGCAGTGGTGGAATGGCCCAGCGTTTTCTGAGTTTTGCTAACTTTGATTGTAAGTTTATTAAGAGCTACAGTGTTGTTGCCCAGCCACTACCTCGACTCGCTTCAACCAAGAAGCCCTTCACATGGCCAACCGGAGCCAGCAGAGGCCTTCAAAGAACTTAAACAACTGTTTTCTTCCCCACCAGTCCTCATTCAGCCAGATCCCTGCAACCAATTTGTTGGGGAGGTGGATGCATCAGTCACTGGAGTAGAGGCAGTTCTATCCCAGCCTTCTGGCTCTGCACACAAGAAATATATGTTATTTCTATATACACCTCTAGAGGCTGTAGCACCAGGATACTACCTGACCCAGGACCATCATTTCATGTGCCAGACTCTCTCTGAGGCAAATTGGCTATTGAATGAGTACAACAATGCCACCAAAACAAGTTGAACCTAGCTACAAAAGAGGTAGATGACATTTTTAAAAAAATCTCTTGACATATTGACAAAAGACAATACTGAACTTGGCGGAAGAGGTTAAAATATTGAGGTTACAGAACACAGAAAAAGATTGTGTCACTGGAAAACCGTGTTGCTTAGCTGGAGCAATATATCAGACTGAATGACATCAGAATAACCGGATTAAAAATCAGACCACATTCTTATGCACTGGCTGTGACAATAACGAATAAAGAGGAACCAAATAAGCAAGATGCTGAATCTGTTGACCAACAACAGCTTTCAAAAGGAATTACACTGGATTGACACCAAACTGAAGCCTGCCAACCGCTGCCACAAAGAAACAAGATGGACAAACCAGCCATAATAATCCGATTTGTGAGTGGAAAACACAAGCTTGAACTGTTGAAAAGAGGTCAAAAGTTGAAAGGTAGAGACGTGTACTTGAATGAACATTTGACAAAAAGAAATGCACATATCACCAGAGAAGCTCGACAGACAGGCAGGATCAAAAACCAGAAACTCCTTGAACATGAAACGGGGCTTGAAAGCTGACAGAGGCATCAGGCGATCTCGCCCTGAGTAGGTGATGAGCAGCTGTTTAAACAGGGAGCAGCACATAATGAGGAATTAGAAGGACGGAGAGTAAACGGAGCTGAAATGATGACGTCTGTGTTTCAGTGCGTGGGGTGAAGCTGTGGACTGAGATAAGCATGGAAATCAAGCAATGTCCAAACATCAAACAGTTTAAAGACATCATTTAAGAAAATGGTCATCAATATGAGAAATAACTTCTGTCGTTACTATTTAATGTTGTCCAGAGGTGAAAGTAGTTTTAAATTCTTGGGGGTACTATGACAAAAAAATACCGTACGCCCTTACTGTCACCCCTGATGTTGTCAAATATTACTCTATTATAGTATATTCATTTAGAAATATTTTTTTAACGTGTTAACGTGCTTATATTTGCATGCAGTTATGAATGCACTGTCCTAGTTATAGATATGGATATAGAAAATGATAAGAAAAACTATTAATATCAAGTTAAGAGTAAGAGGGGCGAGTGTAAAAATAAGTTTGTACTGATACCCATTCCTTTGAATGTGTAAATATACTTTACTACTGTTCTTTTGTTTTGTTTTGTTTTAAATTGATTTGGTTTGTATACGACTTTGCTTATTCTTTTATTACAGTACATTCAAAACATTGACATGCTGAGGAGGTTGTTATGATTGGGTGAATGTCGTTTGCAAGTTTACTTTGTTTATTTTTTTACCATCATTCAACTTGCAGTTTTCTTTCAAAAGTTATTGTCTGCACAACGCACTGGATGATACAGCTTCCCCCTTCTCAACGACGACACCCAAAGTTAACTGCAAGCCTCCAGAAGTGGAGCATCCTCCTCGTTTGAATGCATGAAACAAAGGAAAACCTCACTCAGCGCTTGAAGCTGTTCTTCTCAGAGTTTGTCTTTCCATTAGTCGGATGGACTGGGTCTCTGGTCCCGTTTTCATCATCAGCTGCTTGAACGACTTTCTGAGGCTCGCTACTATTTACATGCCTGTCAAAAGCTGATTGACTGAAGTATTTAGTATCCAGAAAATGAGGATGTTGATTGATCGCTTCCCGACAAACCCACTGGATTGGATTGATTGACAGGTGGCGTCATGTCAACTGTTTCAGAAACTCCTGAGAACTCATGTAGGTTATTTGGGGAAAAAACATCTTTAGAAATGCAAACAGTACACAAAACGGTAAATTTAGCACCATTTCTTCCACTGAATTTGTAAAAAATGAAATAAATTAAAAACAAGGGTTGTCTTTACATTTGCAGTAAATGGAAATTAAAGTGCCATTTATAATACTGACAATAGAACTATGCATAAAATATTGCCTTTAAAGTTGCAGTGGGTAATTTTTATTCATCTGTATTTACGCATTTAAAACTGTCGTCATTTCCTGACAGTACAATATGAGACATTATCTGTAAAGAAAAAAACAAAACAAATAAAGCTCCTGTGCCACGTCCTAGTGCCATCTCCAGAAATACCCAGAACAGGTCAGAAATAACCCATCAGAGCCAATTACTTTAATAATCCTCATCTTGTATGAGAAACAGTTTAAACACAGGTCGTTTCAGGGCTTGCAATGACCTGGTAACCTTCAATAAACATGGAGATAAAGACAACAGAAGGTGAAAAGTTATTTGCATCTACCAGGATAACAAAAGTATGCAGTCATTTGGTAAACAGCACCAACTGTGATTGTTAAACTCTGAAGGGTTGCCCAAAAACTCCCTGAGCTGTTTAACCCCATTTTCTGTGGGGTCACCAGGTTCAAGGTTTCCAAAATAACCTTTAACCTGATCAAACTGCAAAGACCTTGGGTTTCAGTTCACCCCTCTTTATTATGTATTTTTATCTGCCCCAATTGTAGGATTTCTGTACCATTCAATGAAAAATGATTAGATCAATGATTTTTGTGCCACAGTTCAAATTTCATTTACAAGATTAGAAAAGTAAAACATAACTTGTTTTCTGAAACTTACCTTTGCTGGTCTTTTTTGATGAATTTTTGGATCCTGATGATTTTGTGCTGAAAGGCAAAGCTGTTGGTGCTCTGCTCAGCATCTTCCACCCCTCAGTCTGCAAGCACTGGCAGCACAACACGAAAACAAGAGGAATGGTCACAACACTTCAGGAATGCTTTCATACACACTTCCACTCGTTTAAATCAAAGCAACATTAGTTTTGTTTTAGGACAGCTCAGTTAGAGATGCGTTTTTTATGCTGCTTATGATGCTCTGCTGTTGTTTTTATTTAAATAAAAAACATTAATAAAAATGTATCATGTTAACAAACATGATAAATACAATTAATAGAAATGGGCAGAAAATTGATTTAATGAAGGAGAAAATGATTTTTGTTTCTACCAAAGCAACTCAAGTCTGTTTTTCTTTTCTTATGCGTCTAAATTACCAATAGCTTTGAAATATTAATGGACACAGCTCTTGTGGTGGAAGGCATTTCATGCTAATTTTATACAGTGTTGTATTTCATGAAAATATACAACCATTTTTTTCAGTTATGTTTACCACAGAACAAACCGGGGTTGTATTTTGCAATGTTTAAACAAATATTAATACAGATGACAATATTTCTTTGAAATTACACTCATACAAACTGTGTTAGGAATTAAATAGCTTGTTCTTAGAAAAATATGAACAGACCAAATCGTTGTTTTGCAAGTCACAGCTAAGTTTCAAGTCTTTATCCTCAAGTCCAGAATCAAGTTTCAAGTCTGACACTTGAAATTTGAAGTCCTTCAGTTTTTTCAACAATATTACAATAATATGTCAAATGTAAATGCATAATGTATTCTTTTTAAATCTGCATTTGTCTCAAATTTTGTGATGTAGGAATTGGATTTGAAAAATATATTTAAAAAAAAGTAATTCTGAAATTGAACTATTTTGTACAGTTCAATTAAACTTAGCTGCAAGAATAGTCGTCTTTTAAACCAGGGGTGGAAATTAAAAATGTTCTCCACCAAACATTTTACAAACCTCACCAGTACAAGAAAGTTATATAAACTATATGATTTATTCTTAACTCTATAAAAACTGATTTACTGATAATAAGTTTACCACACACATATGTAGTAATTTAACATAAAGCATGGGTACCTTAACAGGGTTGTAGTGCGACAAGTTCATTTGAAGAAATAACTACAGCAAACTTTAACTACACAACCCTAACATTCTTGTAATCATATGTTGAACATTTCCACATTTTTAATTTCCACCTCTGGATGGAAATGTAACATTTTTTTGTGCAAAACAGTGTTGACAAAAAGAAAGACATTTCAATTGGTCTCTGAATTCATGTAACCATAAACAAACTACATTATTTTCTGAAATGATCGGAGTATGTGTTTTCGAAGCAAAGCACACTTGATTGACATGCACAGGCACACAGAAAGACAGACATCGGTTTGTAGTTTTGGAATGTAGCCACATCAGCAACTTGTAAATCCCGAGTATTATGTAAAAGTCCTGTTTTCTCAGCAGCCACAGAGGCTGCAGCGTGAAATTTTAAAAGTCAGCAGGAAGAATTACCTTATTGACACATAGGAGGTGTCCGATCCTTAACAGGGAGGTCGACATGTTTTAACAACCTGCACTTAAAAAAAACAAACATCAACATCTATTTAAAAAAAAAATAGGGACACGATAACAAATTAATCTTCATGCCATTATCAAACCTGCACTTTATCTACAATTAAACTGGAGGAATACCACAGTGCTTCCACGACGGTAGAGGTAAAATGCAGTGTTTTTATCTTTACCTTCAGGAGAAAAGCGAGGAACGCGAACAGTTTGTTCCACTAATCAACGCGCTTGGTCGGCGCTCCTTTATGTAACAAAACGTGCCACGCCCCCTAAAATCCTCACGCTGCTGCAGAAGAGACGGGAGCATCCGCAGCCAAGCAGAAAACTGTCCACAGAAAACGCTGCAGACTGCGCCCCCTGCAGGCCACTCCTCCCTGCTTCACTATGCAGCCACAAGAGGGCGCTTTGTGAGTGAAGGGGCGGGGATTGTGTGTTTTTGACAGGCCCAACGCGGACGTGACATTGCAAAGGACCGTGACGTACTTCCTGTGGAGTTCATCTCCGCATTCTCCACGTGGAAAACAAGAACTAAGCGCGTTCGGTGCGGTACCGGGAGCCATGGCTTGTTTGGGTTTCTGTGGGGAGTGGTTTCTGTCGACCTGCAGCAGCAAACTCATAGCGGTCCATACCAAAGAGCCCAGGTTGGAACTGATTTAATTATTTTGGACTTTTGGTTCTGTCAGCTTTTTCTGTCTCCCAGTTGTTTTTGTTGGGCAGCCCAAGGATTCTTAGAAAATTCAAGTAGGTTTGGTATTTTAGGTGAAAGCATCGTTCATCATGCACAAAGCTTTATAATACACACATTCATAGAAGTGGACTCAATATCACCCTCACTAAATGTGTGGGCTGTTTCCATATTGACCTCCAGCATAATAACACATGCTGGTGAAAGAAGGAAAGCAGTTTTTAATGTTGAAGTCACATCAATAGCCACAATCCTAATTGTTAGAGAATATCATGGATTTTGTCTTGGTCAAATTTAGTATTCCTCATATTCACATCAACCCAGCTTTTAATTTTAATGAATTCTGAGGTAATATTATCCTAAAGTTATTGTACAGTCTCTCCAGAAGCTAAAATATTTGTATCATCAACAAATAAAATAAATCTTAGAACTGATGATGCCATTAATGTATAATTTTGGTTCCGATTCTTGAGGAACGCCACACACAATGTCCAAACATTCAGACTGACATTCTCCCATCTTCACAAATTGTTTCCTGTTTTTTGAGTAACATTTCACTCAATTTAGTGCAGTTCATTTGATCCCAAACTGTTCCAATTTACTGATTAAAATGTCATGATTTATAGTATTGAATGCTTTTTTTTTTAGATCTCTTTTCATAATAAAGTCAGTAATATCCTCAATAAGTTCAATTAGTGCATGTGACACTGATTGTTTTCTTCGGAAGCCATATTGACTATTTACAAGTAGTTGATTTTTATTTTATTCTATTTTTTTAATAAAATAGTCTAGTGCTGTTGAATATCTTTTCCAGGATTTTGGAAAATTGTGTAAGAAGATAAACAGGACAGTAATTTGCTAAGTGTTGTAAGAAAACCAGTATCGTATATTAACTCTAATGTCTCTTTTTTTAAATACTGTTAGTAGTTGTAATGTTGATTTATAAGTTTTGCCCTTCACTTCTGCACAAAAATGCAAATATGTCTGGATCATTGAACAATGCAAGACTACCACTGCCAGACTACTATTCAGATAATATTTTGCTTTGGCCGATTTTGAAATACGTCTTGATACTTTATTACAGACATAATTAATGTAACGTATTCAGCTAATTTTACCATCTATTATTTTCCCTCAAAATTTTGTTTTATGCACTCTTCCTATGCTAAATTATGAAAATAAATTCCTTAAATGTTACAATATTTTCTCACATAAACCAACTGGCATATGGGAACTGGCATCAGAATCAAAGGGCAGTGAATGAAATGGGTCACCTCAAACTCTAACAGTTCCCAGAGTTGACTAGCTGGTTGACAAGGAGGTGTGATTTAATTTATCACACCAACAATCTAAGTCCAAAATATTTATTTATTTCTACCTGAAGTTTTCCAATGTGGATAGAAGAAGTCATGGCGTTGGCACTGAACTGCACTGTTTTCTGCTGCCGGTTCTTTTAAGTGATCATCATTTCATGTGTCACTATGACAGCAATAATTCACATGTGATGCATTAACGTTTCTGTGTTGTAGAGAGCCGTTTGTGTTTGACTGCAGCCGTGCTGAAAAGAGGATAAAAACGGCAAAGGATGTAAATGGCAGGTAAAGACGGCGCACTGGATAACAATTCGTCCTAATATCACCGGTGGTCATGGCCTCGTCTTTTCTGTCTTTAGTGATGCGTCAGAGGAGACCGGAAGTGACACGGTCCTTGCTTTTGCAGTGTCTTCATCTGGCAAATTGGTGGCAATCACTGATGACACCAAGCGACTGATCCTGTTTCAGTGTGAGCCTTCATGGCTCTGCATTAGCATCAGGTAAACTTCAGGTGTTTCTGTGTTGGTTGGGTCTGTGGACAGCCGGGATCTTCTCCTCTGTAAGCAGCTTTCACTGCTCATTTGACTCCTCTGTCCAGCTGTCCTCCAGCCATTTCACAGGAGATCTAGAATGAATATGCTACAAGATTCAAGTTCCCTTTTGATCAATCAAGTATTTTTTAAATGTGAATGTGTTCGAATCGCCCACAGGTGGGTGGTTAGGAGGTGCACATCACTAGCATTCAGCCAGGCTGAAGATGAGCTGCTGGTGGCTGACAAGTCTGGAGACGTTTACTCCTTTTCTGTGGTTGAGCCAGAGAAGGACGGCGAGCTGAAGATGGGGCACCTTTCAATGTTACTTGCTGTGGTAAGGATCAAGTATTATGGATGACGAGGGATTAAGATAATAAGTGTTTAACTTTCAACCAGCCGCTAAATATGTCCACCTGTCTCTCATCTTGTATGAACAGTTGTTTTAATTAGCTTTTTTTTTGGTGGTGACAAAAATAAATTAGGAAGCTTATCATGACAGATTTTTAATGCTGACTTATTTCTACTTCTACAATAATTGTACAATATGGGATTATTTGTTTTTGAACCACGGCTACTGATTTCATATCTTTAAAATAAACGGTATAAATTAGTATGGAATCATGCAATTACAGATTGATAGAGCAGTATAGTTTATATTTTTTGTTTCATTTAATTTTTTTTAACAAAGCACAGATTAATTTTTGATGTACCTAGAGCTAGGTATTACAGAACCAATGCTGTGAAACAAAGTAACAAAACTTGGTTCTCTCTTTTTTATTTGTATGAATATTATAAATAGATCAGAGTTATGAGTGGAGTTTCATAAACATTGCCTTTAAACAGATTTTATTTTTAATAGATAAGTTTGGATGGGTTGAACATGGACTAACTGCTCCACTCTCCGTCTTTCAGACCATATCTGCAGACGACCAGTACATCATTACAGCCGACCGAGACGAGAAGATCAGAGTGAGCCGTCTCAGGTCCCCGTACAGCATCCAGTCTTACTGCTTAGGGCATCACCAGTGAGTACACCTACATTAAACACAAGCAGAACTGGCTGTACTTACTACGATAACTAACGAATCTGTTTGACTGTAATTTCATATAAGATTTATGTGTTTTATTGTTATTACTTTTTTTATTTAGAAAGACAGATTTCCATCACATTCATTAATTGCAGCTTTACCCATTTGAGGTCGTACTCGAGGACAGAAGCAGAGAGTCCAAACGATTTTATCCATGCTGCCTTTCTGGCATTTTCTTTTACAGATTGTTACTAATTTCAGTTGTGAATGATGACAAAATTGAACAAAAATGAGGATTGCACCACTTTGAGCAATGAAAACCAAAAGAACATAAAAAGGCAGGACCCATAATTCACAGTCAAATGAAGGCGGATCTAACTGGTTTTACACACTCAGTCCATTTGGTCCAGGTCTTATAAAATGTTCCTTTTTCTACTTGGTCTTTATTGGTCCATGTGTCCAGCTGTAGGCTGCCCAACATTTCGCGTTTGAATGGGATGTTTACATTGAATATATTTTCAGTATGCTTGTGGAGCTCTGTGGTCTTATTACCTGGCATTCCCAATAAAACATGGCGGTGGTTGGCTCCCTTGGACCCACACAGTCTCCAGTCCCCGTTGCTTTGATATCGTCTCTGAATGGGTCCAACAACAAACCATCCGATGTTTTTCCAGCAAAACTCCCACCGTGTGTTTGATCCGGTCGAGGCCCATTGTAGTTGACATATTTCCTCCCAGCCTTCTTGTGAGATTCTTACCTTCATTTCCTTTTCCCATTTCCTCTTTATGTATCTGTATTCTCATGTTTATATTGCTGTATGGCATTATGTAGTTTAGAGATAATTCTGCTGTCTGATCTGGGCTTAAATAGTGATAGAAAACTTGAATCACTTTTTCTCAGCACCTCTTTAACATTTCTATTAAAATAATGTCTCACCTGCAGGTACCTAAAAAAATAATCTTTTTCCAGTCCATGATCCTTCTGTAAGGTTTCAAAACTCTAAAATATCCCTTTGTGAGCGAATGAATAATAGGTGGTTAATCCTTTTGAGATCCATAACTTGAATCTGTTATCAATTCTGTTTGGTGCAAAATCCAAATCATAGCCACACCACCTCAATTTTAGATGCATCTCCGATTCTGCAAATATTAACCAATTCCTGCCAGGACTTGAGGAAGCTACCAGTTATGGAGTCTTCTGCTGTTCTTCCTGTAACTTATAATCACTAAGCTGGGCTGTTACTGGGATTCCTTTTATCGTCGTTCCTCTATTTCCTTCCATGCTGCAGTGTATGAACTCAGGCAGACTTAACTCTGTAAATCAGATTAAATTTGACATGTTTGCTCTTTGGTGGTGTGTAGAAGTGCTGCGTTAATAAAACAACGCAGTAAATGTTAAAGGCTTGCATATTATACTTCTCTTTAGTTATGCCTTATTTGTCTTATTGTTCAGAAATCTGGGGAAATGCAAGTAAAACAAAACTATAAGGCTTATTAATAAGGTGAGACCCCGTGAATCAACTCATAAACTCTTCATTCAAAGTAAAGCATTAAAATTTAAAGAAATTGTTTATATAAAAATACTGGAAATAATGTATAAAGCACTGAGAAAAGGTCTTCCTTCTGGTATTCAGAAATTATTTAAATTGAGAGAGAATAAATATAATTTGCGAGGTTTGTTTATATCTGAATGTGTAAAAGAGACGAGCCAGGTAAAGTCTAGATGTGTTTCAGTTATTGGTGTGAAACTGTGGAATGAATTGAAGGATGATTTATGTTATGTCCTTTCTTAGTGAGCTTTAAAAGAGCTCTGAAATGATAACATCTTACACTGTTATGTAGATTTATATACGCATTGTGGAGATACCTTGGCAGGTTGTTGGGTATAAAATAGAGTAGGCAAGAAAAAACTTGGCTTCAGCCTGTTCCATTTTTGGTAAATTGTGGGTTTCTTTATTGTTGTTTTTTTGTTCTTTCCGGTGTTTAATGTGGACAATTTACCAAAATAAAGTGATTGATTGATTGATTGATTGATTGATTGATAAAGTTGTACCGTTCTTTCTATCAGGTTTGTCAGTACGCTAGAGATCCCAACAAGTCATCCGCACTGGCTGCTGTCCGGATCAGGGGTATGCATGCGTGTGTGTTTCCCTTTGTTTAGGTAATCTCTTGTTTGCAACACTCGTACTAGATTTGGTTTCATAGACATGCACTTTCAAATGAGAGTTGTAGGAGTTATAAACCTTTGGGGTGTAAAATGCATCCGTCACTTGTTTTGGATAGTTTGATTTGTATTTTTTTAAATGTGTAAAAACCGGAGACCATGGATTTAATGCTGATTTTATCATAAAGAGCTGTAATAATGAGCCTGTCAAATCTTATGTTTGTCAGGATGGAACAGTGAAGCTGTGGGAGTTTGAATCTGGTCGCAAACTGCAAAGCTGGGACCTTGGGCAGCTTGAAGACGATCTGTGCTCTGATGCTGCCAAAGGAAATGTAAGAAGATCAAATGTTGTCTGCAAAAGAAAAAAAAAAACTTTTGCTCATTAAATAGTTTAAGCAAATACAATAGATTATAACTTAATATTTTTTAAGATACAAAGTATAGTTTAATTTTTATTTGCTAAATAATAGTTCAGTAATTGTCTATTTTAAATCTCTGCTTTCTGTCTTCTAGTTTGTAAAACATTTTTTTTAATCATATATAATTTTCTTTCTGCTTCATAATTGTTGTACCACTTTGTGTTGGTCTTTCACATTAAATTCTACTTTTAACTAGGGCTCATATCGATATATTTTTGATATATCATGATACACGATATATATTGTGATATACGGTTATTTTAAACTATAGACCCCTTGCAGCATGATGTCACCCACACAATTTCCCTGCTAGACATGAATTGTCTAAACTATGACTAGATGATAAAGTCAGAAAAAAGTTTTAATTAAGAAAAAAAAAAAAATAGGGAGTGACAGGGAGTGAGTCACTTGCTTACTTGATTTTGACAAACTTGACACACAGATGTGCTGTGGAATAAGGTGTGTTTTGGTTCAGCTTAAAAATAAAAAAGGCGACTCACACACACACTGACAGGTCATCTCAGTGAAGCAGGTGTTTAAATTAGCGAATCAGCCACCGCTGTATTAGCTTGGCTAATAACAGCAGCAGTGGCTAATCTACTGCAGCTAAAATACACATCAAGCCTAAAAACATGAAACTGTAACAAACCGAATGGTCTGCTCTATGTGGAGGCAATGTGTTTAAAGTGGCGTTGCCAGTTGCTATGGCAACGAGTCTGCGTGTAACATATAGAGAGCGAGAAAAAAGAATGAGTGAGTCCTGAAGATCGTTGGGTCCCTCATCCTGCTTCTCCTTCTACGTGATGTAATGCTAAAACCACGTCCACTAAGCATAGACGGCGCTGAGCTGCGACGGCCCCAACGCTGCTTGCAGCTTTAATTTCTATTGATATTAATGTCATTATTGTTTTGCGTAGCCATATGAGAGTGGCCATAAAATAACAAATAACAGCATGCATGCATTGCCCTTTTAAAGTTTCAGAAATATCTGCTTTTAATTAAATATTTCCCTGTCGGTATGATATCAGTTAAATCTCTAAATCTGCCTTTACTTTCCAGAACGCAGCCGTGTTTCGTATCTGCAGCTCCCCAGGCGGCCGTGATGTCGCCGTGTTGTGTGACGGGTGAGTGCAGAGTGTGTCTTTTTGTCTTCACAGGGACTTTGCTTTGACTTTGACTCATATTTCATTCATTTCTACAGGCTGACCCTTACACTTAACCTAAGCGTTAACATGTCTGAGTGCTGTCTGTCTCTGTCATTTCCTACTCGGCCACGCTGCAGTAATGCTGGGCAGGTCTTGTGCAGGGCCCAGTGGTGCACACATAAGCTTAGGATGGACAAGCCTGTCCAGTCCACCATATTATGCTGGAATACATTTCACAAATAATTACTTAGTGCTATGAATTCTAATCATGATCTACAAACACTAAAAGTTCATAAAGGCACCTTATGAGAAACGTAAAGCGGTTCTGCTGTACTTTATTTTCAACCATATTTTTATGGCGAATGTAATAATCTCCAAAGTGAGGTTCAACATGCCTTTCTTCTTATGCCCTGCCCCTCTTTCTTCTCATAAAGAACTGTCGCATGTTGTATGTAAATTCAGTTTGCAGATGATAATACTGTGTCCAAAATGGAAACTTCTGTTTCCTTGTAGATTTACAGTTAGAGTTAAAAGTGTGCGAATAGCAAAACAAGGCCTGGTAAATTAACGAGCTCAGATTTACGCAGTAAACCAGCTGAATTCAAAATTTACCGTTTCCATATTTGTCACTGTTCAGTTGTGCCCAAAATGACATTATTTTTGTTACGTTGTGTGAACTCTACATTCCTTCACAATCTTGTACACCAGAAGCTGAAAAAGGTTTTTTTATCAGCACAAAGCCAATTCCCAGGATACAGACGAGAAGTTCTGTATGTTGCATAAAGTGTCCCACCAGGGAGACAAGCTAAGGACCCCTACCACACTGTTCCTCTAGCACCGTTAGGACCGTGGTCTGGACGCTGCTTGCATCCTTTTATTCAACCCACTGGTGGAAATTTTAAGCTTGTAATCCTGTGGTTGGGGTTGTATGAAAGTGGACAGGGCTTTCAAAGCAGAAGCCTCAGGGCTGACCTGCAGCTTCAATCAGTTTGTTTAGAACATGTTTGCAGAGACCAATGACAGAGTTTAGGCCATGTAGTGTTTCTTGCAAAAGCACATTTTGTCCAATTAGTAAGAGTCTTTTAGGCTTTTGACTTTTTGTACGTGTTCTCAGGCTGATGAACATTTACATGTTCACCTTGGAGCGAACCAGTGACGAGAAGCTGAGGTTTCACAGTAAACTCCACTTTCTCCACCGTCCCATGGACATAGGCTTTGACACGAAAGGACGGCTTTGGGTGCTGCTGGACTCCAGCGACGTCCCGCTCCAAATCCACACATTCAGGAAAAACTCCTGGGAGGTATGGTTGGACTCAATCAATTAATATTTTTATTTTTAACATCTGTTCTTCTGATTATTTACTTTTATTTTATTGTTATAATAGCAGTAAATTATGGAGTGAGGTTATAAACCAGTCAGAGGATTGGTATTTCTTGTTTTGGTATTTATTTCTTGTTTTGTCCAGTCAGAGTTGTTGCATCGTTGGGAAAGGTATGAATTGATGCTTTACCTTGAGTGGTGTTTGATTCATTTTCTTTTTGAAAAGAAAAAAAGGCAAGTTGAAATCCGTGCATTTAAACTTGAGTGACTGATAGCGGTGTTGGTCAGTCATTTTTCTTGACTCCACTGAGTAAAAGGCTCATACTATTTGAAAACAACAGTTGGTCCAGATTTTGCTAGCTCTGGGTGTTACCACTTTCATTATTCTTCTTATTGGGCCACTTTGACTAAATTAATACTATGCCTGTTCAAATTGAATGCAGTTTTGTTTTTTCTGTTCAAATTGCTCCAGTTTACTCACCACTTCATGCTTTTACCCGCATGTGGCCAGTGGCGGGTGCTAATTTCCACCCCTGAGTACAGTTAGTGTACTATGTGTATACCTCTGAATTTAACTAGGCTAAAAAAATGATTTTCCATTTCACCTGTTTAGAAAAATATAAATGTTGGTGATTAAAACAGGCAGCTTACAAATGTGTTCTTCTTCTAGTGCGACACTGAGAACGACGACCTCAGAAGAGTAACCGAGATCCTCAGAACGCAGTGGAGCACAACTGACAGTAAGTCCACTGTCCTTAAGTCTAGATGTCATGAAACAAAGTGAGGTAAGAAGAGGAAACAAATGTTGAAACAAACATACAGAGTCTGTCAAATCTGCTTTTAGTGATTCTGGCTGTCTGGTTCTGGTCATAGCTCTGTATGTGTGAAATTGTGGATTACTATAAACCAAGGATGTTGTAGAGATCAGCACAGATGGTTTTGTCATTTGCCTTTGCTAAGACAAGAGAATAGTTTGTTTGGTGTTAAAGTGGACAGTTTTGAGTCCAATAAGTTCTTGTTTGGGGAAGTAAAACAAAAGCCCTTTTTGCACTGCAGGGCCAGGCAGACCTGGGGTCAAACCTGGTGTCTGATTTTACAACTTCGATTAGGACAAAAACTCTGTTTTGTCTCTCACACACTACTAAAGACTCACTTTGTCATATTTTAATAACAAAATATTGAAATTGCACACATGTACTATTAAAATGTCACACACACATGCAATTTTTGACCTATCATTCAGAATAGTATATCTGTATGCTTTGTGTGTATGTGTGTGTTATTTTATTACTGTATATGTGCAATTTTAGTATTTTGTGTGTGAGAGTCAAAACATAGTTTTTGTTCTGTCAGAGCTGCAGTTTGGTGGAGACAGTGTGAAACACCTGAACTAAATAATATTAGCTTGAGATGTGAATTTTATTTTTCCTTCTAATTAAAAGAAAAAAAGTTCAGGTGTGGATATTTGTTTACATCTTTTTACTGCGTTACCTACATCTAAAAGGTTGCACATTTAAAAAAAAAGAAGTGCCAGAATGTGATTATATTTATGTGTATAGCGAAATAATCAGCAGTTTTTATCATTATGTTTGGGCTAGCAATTAATTTCTACAAATATCTGGGTTTATTTGAGTCCATCAGAACCTGGAGGTTCTCCATTGCTCACGTCCCACCAACAACAGTGAGGAGTCATGGAAAAGCTCATTACTGCACATTAACTGGTTAGAGAGCCACTTGCTACTGGAAAAGCAGCTCTAGTTTGTTTGCAAAGCCTGGTCCTTAAGGCTCACTGCCTCAGTGTTTCCCTGCTCTAACACACCTGTTTCAGGTGATTGCAGCTCAGCAAAAGCTCATTAATCAGCCATCAATTGAAATTATGTGTTCTGAAGCAGGAAAATACATAAAATATGCAGTGCAGGTTGCCTTGAGGAGCAGGTTTTGAAAAACAACTCAAAAAGCCAAGCTTGCATGAATCATAATCGGACTTTTCAAGTAGTTTTGTGGAAATAGCTGCAGTGACCCTGGGGTTTAGTTTATCCTGTAAAATTGCATTTCACCGACACCTGCTCTATTTTTCATGACAGATTTCACAAGTGTCACAAACCACTTTGAGCACCTGTATAAAGTGAGCTTTGACAACGTGTCAGTGTATCTGCAGAAAAAGCAGCAGCGGATTGAAGAGCATCAGCTGAAGAGGACCAAAGCTCAGAAACCAAAATGCAACAAGAAGTCAAAGAAGGAACCTGATGAAGTTTTGACTCGGCCTTCTACTTAAGTGAAGAGTAAAGAGAATCATTCTGGTTTTGTACTTGAATATGTGCGCAGTGCCAGTTTTATTCGATGGTTTATTTTTACTATTTAAGATGAAACAAAGTTAAACCTTTTTTTCTGTTTGGCATCGTCACCAAATGAAACCTGTTTGCCAGTATGAGCCACATACATTCTGTTGAATCATTATTGTATGTTCGGTGCATTTAATTACATTTTATTTCACTCTGGGAGTAATAAAGCATATTTTATTTTTTTTTTAATTCCTATATCAAACCTCAATTCTATAGTGACTCTAAAAATTAAAAGTTCACATATTCATTGGAACAGAACCAGAGTTCACGTCAACACGGTTTGTAGGTGGACCAGAATGAGCTTAGCATTCACACCTACCCAAACGGACCGGACGTTCTGGTCACATGATCTGGAATGAAATACGCTCAGGATGGGACCAAAAAAGACTCGGGCCAGGCAGGGTTTGGATGACATTGGAAAAATTACTGGACTTCCTGTCAGAATAAATTTCTGCTGTCGGATCCCAGCCGGACTTGGTCGAGGAGGTCAGATCTCTGAAACTCCAGAAGGCCAAAAAGGACAAGCGGATAAAACCTTTGGACAACTTGGTGTCGGAACTGGAGCATTTCATGGAAGAACAACGTGTTCATCGCCGGTCTGCGTCTTACATCTCCCTCATACACTTGGGCGATTACAGTGGAGTTAGACAGGCAAGCAATGAACACTTGTACAAGCTGCATCATGCAAACATTGTGCATTTACTAATTATGTACATTTGTATTCAGCTTCATTAAATGAGATCATTAAATGAAACTGCTTTCATGAATCACCTGTCTGTAGTTCTTTTTTTTTAGCATAAACCCAACCATTTTGTGAAGGCTCTGAGATTTTAGACCATTAGTTAAAAACAAAAAGACCATAAAACAACAACAGACAGAAAGAAAGCTATGGAGAAGGTCAGGACAAGGAAGATTATAAAACAATATTCAAAGTTTTGAGCGTCTCACTGAGCATTAATCAGAGGAGCAGCCAAGAGATCCACAGCTCAGATGGATACTTTGACATCCACACTGTAGTGCATGGTGGTGGCTGCACAGTGATGAGGACTGCTGGGAAGATAAATGATGCTAAGAAAGGAAAATACTGGAAGAAAGATTGGAATAGTTTTATTCTGCAGTGGGACTCTGACCTTAAACTTACGACCAGTTGCAAATACGAAGAGCATGTTATTACAGCAAAAGGTGTTTCTGCAGTGTATTGACTTAGCAGATAGCAGGTAATATTACCATTAAGGTCCAGAAGCGCTCACAAATCACTGAAATCCTTAAACACTTCAGATCCCTTTAAAAACTCTAACTGCTCATTTTAATAGCACAGACAGCAAATCCACCATAATGTGAAGGACAGTAACACAACTTGAGTAAAAGAACATTGATTAGCTCATCGTGTTCATATGTAAGAGCAGAATGGCCTAAGTCACGTTTATATTTGCTGTAGAATCAGTGTCGTCTTACTTTATTTGAAAACTTGTTGTCTAACACATCTGGTTGAACTTTCTGTCACATTATCAATACAAAATTCCAATATTAAAAATGTTTTTTTCTTGTTTTCCAAAAACATCCGAATATGACTTAAGTAATTATGCTATTAGGCTAACTAAATGTAAATGACTGCTGCTTTTACATGATCTTTTCAGAGATACCTGTTTCTACTTTGTTGGTGTAACACAAATCATTTAAAATCAAGATGTTGGTGAAAAGCTAAGTGCAGCTCTACACACTGTGGAAACTCCAGTGTTGTTCCTGTGGACTGGCAAAGGTTATAAATGACAGAAACCACAGATTAAACTCATAATTGAGACATTCAGTTACAGTACAGCTTCCAACCTCTGGTCGCAGTGAAGTGTTCATGAGTGTTTAATGTAATAAGCAGAAGAACTAGCCTGCCGCAAGGGTTTGAAGGTTATGAAGTGGTATTTAAAATGAAAACATGGAGACAAAAATGGCACCGTTCTGCCCTGTATTTATTTATTTAACAAAATATTTAATTTTAAACTTATTTAAATTAATTTATATTATGAGAAAATAATTTTATTCATCTAATTTCCCAATTTTTTCACTTTTATTGAGCCATTAATTTCAGTCTTGTGGAAGTTAGGTTTGTTCCATGAATTTTTTTGCCTTTTCTTGTATGTGCATGTTTACATATATATGATAAAGACATGCTTATTAAACATAAATTGTACATTAATCCATCCAGACATTGCATGTAAATCAAACCAGAATGAGACCAATTAGGTAAACCATTAGGCTGTTAATGGAAGCTGGAACTTGAAGCTGGGAATGACGTCATGTCCCAGTTCCCCAATTCACCATTGTTCATGAAGTGATCACTTTCCACAAGCACACCAACATCTCTCTTAATTTGTTCATATTAGAGTTGCAGGTGCTGCATGTAACATTGATTCCACTCTTGCAAGTGTTTCTTACAACATCAACATGTTTCCACTACAGCTATTATTCATGGAGCTGCCTGGTGGATCTCAAAGTCGGAGTGTGAAAAATCCTCAGACTTTCAGAGTGAGACTGTGTGAATTCAGGGGAAATGTTGCAATTTAATGTTGTGGCTCAGAAAGCAGAATTTCCCGGTTTGTACTACAAATGGAACGGAGCAGAATTGACAAAAACGGGTTGGGGCCAAAAGTGGAAAAAGGTTAAGAAGCCCTGGATAACTGTGATACAAATGAACAGTTTGGGTAATTTTATTTATTTATTTATTGAAAAAGTACAAAACTTAGTCTAAAATGTTATTAATTATATATGACCTAATTAGACTTAATATTTAATGATATAATTGTTGGCGTAGAGGGAATAACGTAAAGATGTGACATCATGTCTTTATGGAAATTAGCGCCAGTGAAGCCACTCCCTGCCCGGTGACATCAGACGGAGCTCGGCAGTTTCCTCTGGAAGCCTCCGGGGCTGGAGCGGTGCACACACACACACACACACACACACACACACATCCAACACCAGGAGGGAGCCCGAGAATTGCGACTGCTCGGCTGTTTTCGCTCTTCGTCTTGGTTTTATTTTAGGAGAAATAAACCCAAGAACTCCTCCTCCTCCTCCTCTCAGGCAGGTAAGATGTTCAGCTTCTGTAATTTCTCATTTCCCTCCATGTTTGTTGGAGAGGCTTTTTTTTCTTCTTTTTGTCGCGGAGAGCAGAATGTTACTCCACCTGGGAGCGACTGTAACTTTTCACTGTGGGAAAGGCAGCGCAAGTAGTGCGCATTTTTCATCTGCGAGGGAAGAAAACGAGAGTGAACCGACATCTGTTGGATTTCGACAGTCTTTTTTTAAATCCTCCTTGTACTCACACTTTTACACAGAGGCTCTACGTGGCTTCTTCTTCTCGTCTGTCTCTGAGTGGAACCGCTGTAGCCTCTCCAGATCGTAGCGGTGCAAAACTACAGTTTTGGCTCGAAAGCAACGATTCTTAATCTCGTACGTTTAATCCATCCTTAATTTCAAACGCGCTCCTAAGGCATCTTAGGCTCCGGTAAGCTGTAATAAACATAAGTAGCGGTGTCACAACCTGATGGTCTCCCCGTATACTGATGGTCTGTCTTTAGCTCAAGTGGGGGTGAGGAGGGGTGCACGGTTGCCATGGCATCCAGAGAAACACAAGAACAATTTTAAGTGATTCAACATCATCATCATCATCGATTATTATTTGCAGCATCCACAACCCTCACTCATTTTGGCTCAAAAAGCCCCCCGATCATCTTCTACGTAGGATTTAGTCCAACATGTGAAATCTCCTGAAGTTATTTTGGTTTTACATTCTATAATGTAGCCACACAAAATAACGCAATTCTTTATTCAGTTTATTTTTTTGCTTGGCAAACAAAATGCTTCATTACATTAAAATGCCAGTTGCTTTAAGATTAAAAAAAAAAGAATCACAATACCTAAAATCTTGAGAACTTGAGAGAACCTCTAAAAACAGGCATTTAGAGCAAGTTATTTAATGTCTTCAGCTCTTAGTTGTTACAGGTGGTCACCATAAAGGAAAATAAATGGCAGCTCTGGATTGGCTGTTTTCTAAATGTCAAGTAGCACTGCTATTGTATTTCACATTTTCTTGCTGCGTTTTCTTTAAAATATTTTAAAAACGCCCCAGTAAAAATCTGAAAATAGGCAATTTTTCTCACAAACATTTTAGAGTAATTTTCCACTGAAAAATTCACAAATATCGAACCGTGAGTACACAGGGGTCCACAGAAATATTGTTGTAAAAATATTTGCCAAAAAGTGTATTTGGTAAAAAACAAACAAACTGTGATTTGTTTTTGTTTTTCATTGATATTAGAGATGCACAAATGAAAAGCCTGGAGAGTGGAATTGACTTATTACTCCTTGATTGGTGATTGACAGATCAAATATTGACCACTCAGAATTATTTTCTTGTTTATTACATCTAGTTACTCCAACCATTTTTGTCTACAACTGACAGAATATCATTTGATTCATTTTTATAGTAATATTTTAATAAATATCTGACACAATGTGCAGCCTTACACCGATTTATCAATATGTTGTTAGTGCAAAATCAGCATTCATCGTATGGCAAGGGACTGTTTAGAATGAAGCAACTGTTCACTGTTGTACTCTTGGTGTCATGTGTTCACACACTGCAAGTCATTTCAATATTTGACCTTTGAGAGTCAGGTGATGGTCACCCACACCCGACCCGGACCACAGTCTACCTAACATGCTAAACGTTTAGTTGTCTCTCTGCTTCAGCACAACTCGCTCAAATATCAGCCCATGAGCAAAGCTCTGTACAGCTGGACTGCATGCTATGATGCAGGTTCACAATTTAATGCCAGTAGACAAGGGACACATCTAGAAGTTGCAGGACTTTGGCCTTCAGGGGCAATTTAAGACCAAAGAGCGTAGCAGAAGAGAAAATGAGCCCAAAAGAAATCGTCAACTAAGGCATACCTAACTCAGGATAAGAAACCAAAACTGACCTCACACAATGAACACACACACGGGAATTTATTCAAAAAGGCTAACCTACACGAACGAGGAGGGGTGGGAGAGAAGGCAAAGACAAACAATGCATAAACATAAACAGCTAATTCAAATCAACACATTCTGACTACAACACGACTGTAAAAACAGATCAACCTAACACCAAAAATGTTTTAGCAATTATGCTATCAGCAGCGAGAGGTAGCTTCTTCAACAGCAAGTCCCCCGCTTCCAGCAGCCTGATAGATCGTTCCACTTCCTGGTTTGCCTGACAACTAGTCCCTTCCCCCAGTCAGACCTTCAAACTCAGCAAAACAAAGCAGTTGACCATTACATTTTTTTTGTGCGCCGCACTTTTGTAAATTTTTCTGTACGCCAAGTTTTAGTGTGAAAACTGCGCACTCTTAGAACAGTCTTTAGCTGGACCATCCAACTCAGAAAACAATCTGAGTTAGATGGTCAGTGATGACAGTTCCAAGCATCACTGTCTGCTAGAAGCTGAGCCTCAGCTGCTGTTCAGCCTCATGACTTGAATACAAGCTCAACTCATAAGCAGCTCCTAACATATATCTTCTTCTGGACTGCCCTGAGTTTAGCTGAACCCATCATCCTGATCAGCTTTAACAAACTTCTCTGTCCCGGCTGAAGAAAAACATCCCCACATCATGATGGTGCCACCACCATGTTTCACAGTACAGCTTTTCTCATTGGGTGACTTCTGAAGGCTGCACTGGATTTTAACCTGTCTGTCTGTCTCGTGACAGGGGTGTCAAACTCCAGTCCTCAAGGGCCTCTGTCCTGCAACTTTTAGATGTGCCTCTGCTGCACCACACCTGAAAAGAATAATTAGGTCATTAGCAAGGCTCAGGAGAACCGATCTACACAGGGAGGAGGTAATTAAGCCATTTCATTCCACTGTTTTTTACCTGTGGCACATCTAAACACTGCAGGACAGCGGCCCTTGAGGACTGGAGTTTGACACCCCTGTTGTGAATGACAACCTGAGACCAACAGGTTAATTAACTCTGTCAGAGCAAAATGCAAACCACACTGCAGATTTTTATTAGTTGGTTTTACTCAAACAGGAGGAAGCGCTTTGTTTATTGGGAATTGTTTTCTGTGTAATTATAATATTTCTTTGTGCTCTGGATATATTTTAGATAAGAATGCTGGAACCAACTGAGAATAAACAGTAGTGTTTGTGACTTATTTGACTCGGACAGTCGCAGACCGCTTTGTCCTCGAATAAGAAGGTTTGCGCAGTAAATTTGTTTCAGTTCAATTAGTTGACAAAGCTACAATAGTTAAAAACATGCATGACCTCATCAGATTGCAGCAAAATATCCTAATGCACAGAGCTCTCAAGGAATAAATGAAGGAAATCACCTTCTTCTATTATCAACTATAGTGATTAAGCTCAGTTATTGTGAAGATTATATTTAATGTGTTCATGATCAGCATATTTGCTGCTTGCGTTGGTAGTTGAGTCCAGTAACAACTCACTGAGGTCGTCAGTGACATTCCCACCCATGGCTGCACCGTCAGTTTGATCAGTGAATGTCTCTGCCAGGACTGAGCTGCATCTGCAGGCTTGTCAGAATCTGTGACATGTTATCACCCTTCTCTCATCGAAAAGCCCAATCTTGCGTTTTAGCTGGCCTTGAATGGAAGCCTTTGTGTGGACGAGCGCATGTGATTCCAGATAAAACTTCACATTCGCCCCTTCCCTCATGGGGTGAGTGTGCGTGTCCTGTTGTTGAGTCCCCCTGGTTCCAGCTGATTACCATGTGAGTCATGACAGCCAGGGCCTCAGATGGGCAGCTGGTGACTGTCACACACCCCCAGTCCAGGGCCGTCGTCGCCTGCTTCTGCTTTACGTGTCAGGGAATGAAGCAGGTCCATTCATAGCAAGAGTAAGTCATCACGGAGCCCGGCCTTCATGCTGGACGCATCAGCTGACTGCTCACTGCTGGTGCTGTTACCTGCTGTCAGAAAGGAAACATCAGTTTGATTTGCATCTCACTGATAGCACTGTGGATTTACACTCACCGGCCACATTATTAGGTACACCTTACTAGTACAGGGTTGGTTCCCTTTTGCCTGTAGAAGTCCCTTTATCCTTCATGGCGTAGATTCAACAAGGTACTGGGAGAGTCGGGTTCGTATTGACATGATGGCATCACGCTGGAGTCGAAAGCCAAATAAAATAGATGGGTTTTAAGATGAGCTTTAAAAGTGGACAGTGGACAGACCTTGCCTATTTTTCTTGTGCAGACAAATATCAGCATACATGATTATGATCAGAAATTGTTTTGGGGGACCTATTTCACACCTTTTGAGCTAAAACAAATCGTTCTTGAATTCGTCCATCAGGTGCACTATCCTAATTCCACTATTTCTCACATCAACTTTCCCTAATGAGAAGAATCCAATTTAGTGTTTGATTGGATATTGGAGTCACCACCACATACTGAAGGTCCCTTTGTTGTTGCTATTTCCAGGATCAGAAATAGAGACTTACTGTTTATACAGGGATCGATCCTGCCTGGTCAGGATGGTAGTAATGGTACCATCAGTGTTCCAGACAGCAAAATCCACTTCACCTCCCAGAACTATGGGAAGAGTAAAAACCGAGTTCAAAACCCAGTTTGTTCCAACGACATATGTTTCCTCTAATAAAACATTTTGGGCTTTGTCTCTTTTAAATTTAGATAAGACTTTCCACATTTTACTGGACTATGTGAACCATTAATGTTGGTTGACCTGCTACTCATCTAAATTATATTCCTTAGTTATAACACACAGATCAATGGGCTCACTCGTGTAAACACTGAACACATGAAAGCGTCAACATCAAGACCAAGCAAAACTCAAACTGAACTCCTAACTTCCCAGGTGAGGGTCTCAGTGTGAACCTGCTTCACCGCCAGTGGCAGCTTCCTCATCGGCTCCGGCCTCGGTGTAGAAAGTACTCCTCGCTTATTTACTTATTATCTACCATAAACCAGATGCGAGTCTTAATTATTAATGACCGAGTGGATAAACCATTTCACTGGCATACTTCACCCTCTGATCAGCTGGAAAGAAGGTCTGGAAAGGGATCTGCTTCTCTCCCAGGATCTTGCACACGACTGCGTATTCTCTTCATCTTTTCCAAATCGCTTGCTACTTTCTGCAGGTTTACAGACAGGCTTTCACCGAGACGTTTGTTTGCACTCTGTGGTGTGTGCAGCTTTGTTTCTCTGCCCTTACACACGATTCTGGATTCCTCTTTGTTTCCGGACGCACGAGGCCTCGTCAGTGTTGAGTCAGCAACAGATGCTTTGTGTCTCTCACCAGATCCATAATCTCCTACTAGTGTGCAGATCCCAGATCAAATTAATAGTCTGTTTGATCAGTATTTGCTTGACGGCCGAGTCCAGGTCAGGTACAAAACATACAGAACAGAGAAAACCAAACGAGACAGTGCAACATAAAACTGCGCTGTGCTAACCTACTTATTATAGGCAAATAGAGGAGTAGACAGCTTAACCTGTTGACGATCTGTTGATGAAGAAGGGTGCAGAAGTTAATCACTGCATGCACATGCAGCCCTGTTCTGCTCAAGCAGTGACAAAGATAGAAACCTATCAAGCACAGCGTCACAAGTGACAAGACGGGAGATTTTAAGCAAAACTTAAAAATGGGAGAAGTTACAGTGATTGCTTAAATGGTGGTTAAAAAAAGGAAAAGAAATCAGTAAAATCGGAATTAAAATAATATGTGGGCTTTTTCTTTGGCCTCAGGCTTATAACTCGGGTTAACTGGTTGTGTTGGATCGGGCTGGATTTTTGTAGGCTTGATCTAAACTCTAACTATGACTGAGCAGGCAAGAACAATATGTCAGGGGTGGTGCTTTGAAAGAAATCAAGCAGGCAGGGAGAGTCAGTAGAGATCTAGCAGCCTCTCATCACAAAGGCATTTCCTCCACAGTCTCTGAAGGAAGACTTGTCTTTAGGCTCAGAGCAGAGACCCGGCCTGCTCTCAGGGCTGATATGGAGCCAGTTACTTGGTCACGGAGAGGCTTTTATTCCTTTTACTGCTGAGGGTTCATTCCCGTTATCCACTGCCACCTTCTCTGAAGATGTCCCCCTTGTTTAAGTATGCAGCAGTTCAAACTGAGCACAGAGTAGAGGCAGGAAGCGGCCGTCCCGATTTATGATGTGTGAGGAGAAATGTCATGAGAAGAAGTTTAATGAGCGGCACACAGCCCTCATCTAGTCTTGATTTATTTTTATGCTCAGAAGCTGGTAAAACATGTCATTTTACATGTCATTCCATGCACATAAAGCAGTTTACACAGCACTAGCTTAGCATAAATAGGATTCAAATAATCAGGTTCACTGGTGCTGCTACGTTCAGTTGATAATCTAATCTAATGATCGAATCTAAATGATCCAAATCGGTCCAAACATAATTTCCATTCAAGCCAGTTGTGTTTCGGTAATACAGATTAGTTTAAAAGGTTATTAAAGAAACCAGCAAACTGCATTAGGTCTTTGCTTTAATTCTCGTTCCTGATGTGTTCTCCCTTTTTTTACAAGAAAACAAACACTTCCACCTAAATCAGGAAGTGCAGGTTGGGAGGGAGGTGTGTGTCAAAAGACTGGATAATGGCATAAACAACGATAAAGCAGTAGCAGGAATACATGCACTGAACTCCACAGGACTGAAAAAAGGAAAATGGCTAAACTTTGTTTTTCTCCCCTTCTGCATTAATGGAACATTGTAGCTTCAGACTAGGATTGCCTCAAACAAAGTTTGTTTACAAGCTTTTTGTTTGTATTATTTAGCAGTTGAAACTCAGCTGTTGTCCAAAAATGTGGCACGTAGACAAATGTTTAAAAATCTAAAATAATCTGTTTGGAACTTATGTGATCTGTGAGGGTTAGATTTTACAAATCGACATCAGTTATCTGGAGGTCAGTTTTTACAAAAGAGACTCAAACATCAGGAGAAAAGTTGTATTATATAGTGAAAGATTTGAGGAAGCAGTGCATCAATACTTGCCATATGACTGCAAATGATTAGTTAGTGTCAGGGGGAGCGATGAATGAAAAAAACTAACTCTCAGGGTTTTTGTTCATGTTTTAACCCCATTTTGCACAGAGGCTTTTTTTAAAATGTATTGATGAAGGCAAAGTTGAATATTCTTACAAATAAAAAAAAGAAATATGTCTGAAATAATACTGACAGTAAAGAAAACTCTAAAAAACCTGTTACACAAAAATGTTCCACTGTAAAGATGGTTTGTTTTGTTGCAACCTGAAGTGTGAAATAAACTTCAGTGGAGTTTGAAAACAAAGTTAAATGTGTGGTTGAACGATGTGTGTGCCCAGTTGTTTTATTTTTTTCTTATTTTGGGGGAGTGGGGGAGGACCACTGTTCTAGGGCATGGGTAATTTATCCATCCATTGAGTTTCTCTAAAGGCCTAGTCCATACATAACATAATGTTGTGTGGGGTGCATTCGATTAGTTGCCTCATTCCAGATAATGATGGAGAGGCTTTTCCTTTTCCTGCAGTGGCACTGGGAGGTTGGCAGCAGACGCTTTCGGACTTGCAGAGGTGTGGCTGTTGTTGTTGGACTTGTTCCAGCTTGTCCCGTACAAATCGGATCAGATCAGGAGGCAGAGATGTAGGAAGCTGGTGGGGCTGCTGTGTCCTTTCATGTTTCCGAGCAGTTTTTGCAGTGTGCTGGGTAAACATGGGCAATATAAGGTTTCAGTTTTGATTGTAATATTTTGTTGTGTTGCACCAACGATAGAAATTTTTGTAAAAAAAAGAGCCACCAGTGCCAAGTGAGCACATAAGAAAAATAAAAACCAGCATTTCTCCCATGATGACGTCTGCTGAAAGCAGGACTCACACACACACTGCTTTGAGCTGCCTGAAGCTTAGGTTTTTATTGTTCATCTTTAAATAAGGCTCCTTGTTTTGTGCTCATTTCTCGGCAGAAAGTCAAGAAGACTATCTGCTTGTGCTCATTCTCATATCTGCAGCGCCGCATGTAAACAAAAAGCCTTGAACTATGTGGCTGCACTAAAACCAGACACTTGCTTTTGTGAAAACACAAAATTCCTGCTTTGTTCACGTTATAGGTAGCGTGTAAATTATTTAACATCAACGTTCATTACATATCTATGATATATATATAAGTGGGATTGACTGATGCCTACAACTGATTCCTGTTTTAGTGGCTGAGGTGGTGATGTGGGGTCACTGTTACAGTGGAAAAGACAAAAGTAGGAAAAGTGATTTCTTTTTAGGAGCTATTTTGGAACTGTTTAATAATATTTTTTAAAAATATGTTAGTGATTAGCACAATTAGAGGAGTAAGAGTAAAAAAAAACCCGTCTGTTTTATCAACTCTTACATTAAGTTGGAGATTCTCAAAAGACTGTCAACGTATCCAACACTTCCTCTGGAACACTGATTTCATTCCCACTGTTTCTAAAAATATCCAACTTTGAGTTTTGCTACATTCAGTTAAAGTGTTGCGGTAACACTACGGTCATTTTGTGACCACTGGTATCATTTTACTTTGGTTACAATCCTTAAAATAATCATAAACATATTTAGTTGTAATTTTAAGTGTGCATATTCTCTTTTTCAAATTAGTTTTAAAGAAAAGGCAGCAGTGAAAACAACAGAAATATTTAACGTACGGATTAATTTTCATATTTACATATTCACCAGATAAATACCTGGGGTACAAAATTCAAGTGTTTATTGTATTAAGTTTTCTTATGTTTTCCTAATTTTGATTAGTAATGTCAGCAACTTAATGCAGAACTTTGATTTGTTGTTAGCAAAGTGAATTTACTAGAAACGCTTTGATTGGACGGAAAAGACCTGTCTGTGTTTGACTCATAGTCTGTTTTTAATGCACAAATAAACATTCACACATACATCCTTTTAAATTATCCCACTCAGTTGCACATTCCTTCAGACAGAGATGCTGTTTTTAATAACTGCACATGATTTTATCTTGTAAATGGGATTGAGGAATCTGGAATCAAACTCATCCTTCAGCTCCCCCAAAGCTTCAGCTGCTTCCCACGTGTAGTTGCTGCTCTTGGAAAAGTGGATGATTTCTCTGTCAGGCGTCCACCGAGCTGTTATCTTGTCCTGGAATGCTGTGATTGCCTTCAGCATGTTGATTGGAAGCTTGCCTCTCCCTTGGAGTTGCAAGTTGTGTGTGTCTATGTGACAACCCAACTTCCTCCATTATTATTATTATTATTATTATTATAGTCACAGTTCTGATTGCAGACGCTCTCAGTGAGTGTCAGCTGAAGACATCCTCGAAGGTTGCGGATCGAAGTGGAAAACTATTTGGACCAACCTGCCAAAACAATCTGCATCAGAGGAAGGCCTGATGCAGCTGTATGATCTGTTGTGGGTCTTTGGTCAAAAAAAAGTGCAGATTTCAGGAAGGATGCTGAGAAATCACCCCATTTCTCTGTGGGACAGCCATCTTACTTCACTGAGCATCACTAGATTTGCTCATAGTCTTCAGTTAATTGTTTGGATTGTCTGTGGTTTAGTGGTCTGGAAACTAAATAACTTTCCACCTGGACAACAGTTTGCATCACATTCTGAAAATTCGTTGTTTCTGATCTTTGATAACAAGGGAGTCTTGATAGATGATGCAATAAAAACTGATGGAATTTGATATTTTATAAACAGACTCTTCTCTTTTCTGCTCATGCTTGGGGCACCATCAGCACAAACACTGTTAAGTTTGGACCAAATGAGATGATTTTTATCGAAAAATACCAAAAGTGCAGTCATGGCTGAGGAGTGGCGATAAGCACAGTAATTCTTCACAAAGAGAGTCACTTTTTGGAAACCTCGCCCAAACACACAGCTGAGTAACATCAGTCACGTCTTTGCTTTCATCCACTGCTAAGAGAAACATGGAGCTCCACGCAGATCTACCATCTATGGTCTCTCATGTCCTTTCCAGTGTCTTCCATCCGCCTCATTATTGAGTTTTTTTTTTTTGCCTGTTCTAAAGTCCATGCAATCTCTGTTAAACATTGTTGATGAGACTTTGCTGCTACAAAAGTGAAGCAGTGAGCTGAGCAGTGTTTTTCTTTCTGTGCTCACTGCTAAGTGGATAATGTTCATTGAATTTTGAATATGCAGTTTTGAAATGCCGCTCCAAGTTGCCTCAATTGAAGCCTGAGTTGGTTTTGCTTCCATATCAAGCAGAGGATTTATGCCATGAAGAACATCACAGTCACGTTCAGCCTTTGCCTGCAGACGTCTCTGTCATGCTTTTATAGCTGCATATGTAACTTTTCTACATATTTGTTAAAACTGTCACTATGTCGTGACAGTATAGTATGAGATCATTAATCTGTGAAAAGATTAAGCTCCCCTGCATGCTGCCAGGATGACTAGAAACAACCAATCAGAACCAGTCTTAGCTGGTAATGGGTCCGGCAACACCGATGCATCGGCAAGCTCGCCTTGTGTCAGTTCGCGTTTCGCTGTAAGAAAGTCACGTGACTGATTCAGAAACTGTTTCAAACAGTCTGTGTCAGTAAGGAAGCACATCCGTCCACAGGATGCATGGGCCCAAAGAATCTCCTGTCCTTTGCGGTTCCAAATGGACGGATCCGATGAGATGCTGGGACAACCAGAAGAACATATGAAATAATACAACATAAATGTGATTTCAGCTCAGAAAGCAGGTGAAGGAGCTTGATCTTCTCACAGATCACAATGTCATTATACCGACATAACATAGTGACAGTTTTAAAAATGCTGCAACCAGTGCTAGTCTTCTGACAGCTGAGCGATTAGACTGAGCAGGAATGTTATTGGAGAAGTCAGGAGGGAAGCACACTGAGCTTCACCACAGCCTTTGCTAGCAACGTATTACCAGGCAATACATGGAGATTTACCTCAGAGAGTTTTCCTGTTGTGCTTTCTCCAGTTTACAGGGACCCCACCCACTATTGTTTTGCCTTGCATTGTTTTGGGAGTTTGTTAAACTGAGCAGGGTGGTCAGGCTGAAGTCTGGGTATCTACTGCTGGAGACCACCCAGAGCTTACATCTGACCTCTCCTCACCCTGTACGTCCCCCATCACTTTCCTTCAAGTGTGCCGAACATTTGGATGGCATTAACAGCGTAACAGCGATAAAGCGGCTTCCTGAGTTCACTTTCCAGATAGCGCCTTGCAAAAGTGCACAAACCTCTTGAACTTTTCCACATTTTATCTTGGTACAATCAAACACGTCTGTTTATTTGACTGGGATCTCATGTGATAGAGAGAGTTTGAGGCAAATTGGATGACTTAGGCCGTTTTCCAGCTGCTGCTTCCTTATTGCCACTCTGTCATAAAATTTATGTTGTGCTCAATTCATTTCTGTAGGACTGCATGGCTCTCAGAAGAAGGCCAAATTGGGATATTCTTGCTGAATACTGCTGTGACTTCATGGCTTCTAGTTATCAAATGTTTTCACCAGTAAGTTCAGTCCATTTACCATTTTTGCATCAATCAAGCAAAACAGATTTTGACATAAACACTAATGATGAAGAGGCAGATGATTCTACTCCTTGGGAAGTCATGAAGTCTGTTCTGTTGACCTATAATGACGTCTGGAAACATTTTTATTATCCTCTTTGAAATGATACCTGCACAAACAAACACTTAGTGCACAAACCAGCACAAATGTAGCCAAATTGATTGTCATCAATTTGGTCCGATTTGGGGAAGGAGGGACGGGGAGCGTTGACCTTTAGTAACCTCTGGAAGCATTTATTAATATCTTTAAAATAATAGTGGCTAGGGATGTGCAATATGGTGCAAAATTCATATCACAATATATATTGTGATGGGTGGCGGTAACAATATACATCAAGATATGATTTGTATAAAACTTAAAGAAAAAAATGACATACTTACTGAGTGGAAAACTTGCAAGTGAAACAGTCTTGCAAAATGTTTACCTGTTTTGTTTTATGTTGCTGCCCATCATTGCCAAGTCTTCCTGAAAAAATCTAAATTTAAGAAGGGAGCTCTGGCAAAAGGGAGGCAGCAGCTTATTCTCAGTGGTGGCCACCTCGTTAAATCGAATTTAATTAAATAAATGAAAATGTATCTCTATGTAGAAACAGAATAACTTTAATTTAATGGAGGCAAATTCTGCTGTTTCTTCTTGGTGTTGTGACTGGAGCTTGTTAGGTGCCTGGCTTGGCATTGTTAGTATTCAAGCACACGCTTTGTTTTTAAGGTGGTAAAACAAATTGCTTCTATCTCCTCTCTTCCACACACTTTGCAGATTACAGAGAGAGGATAAACCCGAACCAGGTCGAAATTATTTACTTGTTTTGAACCTGTAAACTCGTCACTTCCATCAGGTGTTTTCTCTCAGTAATCAAACCACTGATTAAGAAGAACAATCTGGAAAAATCACTGCTGCAGAATTACAGGCCAAACTCCAAAGTTCTGTTCATCAGCAAAATTATTGAAAAATCTGTCTCAACAGTTAAATAACTTCCTAACTATAATGTCTATCAGTCTGTTTTCCACAGTACTCAGGCTGTTCAGTGACATCCATCTAAATACAGGCTGGAAGAACCACAGTGCTGGTTCTGTTGGACCTCAGTGCTGCTTTTGACACTGCTGATCATGACATATCGAGTTGGGTCGGACTCTATGGTCCAATCCCCAGCTGGTTCAAATCTTAGATAAAGAATGGAGATTTCTTTGTTTCAATAAGTAACTGGAAGTGGACAGACGTCACATACGGTGAACCCCGAGGTTTGACAAAAAGCTTTTAGTTACTCAGGTTCAGATAATGGGTGGAGAGCTAAATACCAACTAAAATTAAAGGGAACTTTCAACACATGAATTCCTATTTTTCAAGCTGAAACACTTTAAAAAGGGGAAGTCAGTACTGAGCTCCTGTTTGTTTTACTCTCATCACTTCTTCTGCATGAGGCGTGTTTTATTTACAGCAGTGGAAATATCGCTCAGCAGCAACGTGGCTCCAGAAGCACATAGTTTTCTTCTTCTTCTTCAGTGGTGCAAAGTGATTTAGTTGGTGTCACAGGATAGATCAGGATAGATATACCTTGGAGGTTTTATTCAGCTCCAACCAAGAAGAATCAACATCAGCTTCAGGACCAGTGCCCTGCTGCGCCCTCCACTCTGAGCCACTTGTGGGCTGTCACGGTTATTAGTTATGAATTAAAGTTAAACTTTTACGATATGTCAGGCTGCTTTGTTCCATTGACCCATATCTGCTTGGTCCATTTTTATTCAACCTCTGTCATGTAAGCTTTATTTACTTAGACTGTCGAAATACTCAGCGACTGATATTGCTGTGGTCGAGAGAAAGAGCTGGAGATCATCTGGAGCCTGGCAGGATCCACAGGAATTAACAGGAGTTAGAAACAGATTTCACCAACAGCTGAAATCCGTGAACATTGAGATCTCCGCTGAAAATGATCATTTTAGGAGGTCAGACAGCAAATATACTTTAACCTGCATTAATACACAGTAGACACTAACATCCACAATCTTCATTTTCTTTGCTGTTGAGGGTACAGCCTATCAACTGCAAGAAAATTAAACACCACTCCTGGATTGGTTACATATTATTTAACATTGCGCTTAAATACTTAAGCTTCCTACACTTTCAAGTATTTGACAGGGTTTTCCAAAGTAATGCTCCACAGAACAGTCCTGAATACTGAAGAGTATTCAGAGTGTGGGCTAGTATAAAACTTTCCTGTTGCTTTTATTTGATGCAGAGAATCCATAATTATTCCTACTGATGCTAAAATAAAATAACAAAATCTGAGTAGCAAGGGGTGCTGGTGTCTCTCCAGCAGTTAACATGCAGGAGTCAGTCAGTCGCAGGATAGCAGCATCTAAAAGCCGCATTAAGGTTGTCTACAGCTACAACAAGGTGTGAGACCTTTCCAACAAGACTTTGGTCCATGTTGAAACTTCACTCTGTTGCTGTTTCTTGTTCCCTCACATCAACCATTTCTATTTTTTTTTATTAAATTGAGATCTGGGATCTATGGAGGCCATTGAAATACATTGAATTTCTTGTCAGTAATGAGGTTTGAGCTTTTTGGCAGGAAGTAGCATCAGAGGATGGTACACTGTGGTAGGAATGGGCGATTTATCATATCTGTCATTATCATGGAAGAATAAATACTATGTATTGCCCTTGTGTGAATTATGGTTATGTTTACTAACACCATCTCAAGTAAAAGTTAGATTTATCTGAGCAAATAAACAACTCTTGACAAAAACAGCACACATCTAAAATCCCTGATATTTTCAAAACTGGCATAAATTTTTAAATCTGTTTACTTGTTTATATCCCAGTTCTGCACACATTCATCTGTGAGCAAATAAGCTCCCTGCTGAACACGCACAGAATGAGCTGACAGTTTTCAAAGTGGGTTGAAATGCTCTGCAGAATAACATCAGGACTTACTTTCAAACTAAACACTCTCTGATAATGTAAATCATTTGGTGCTCTGTGTTTTTCAGAGCCTGGGCAGCTGCTGACATCCATTATTGCCTGGAGATAAAAAAAAACAAAGTGCCCCAGAGTTGTGGGAGTCACTGCACTGTGCTCGGTGAAGGGCCTCATCATGGCCGCTCATCGGATCAGAGCCAACAACAACAACACGTCTCTTCCTCGCTGCAAATCGGAGGGAACGCTGGTCGATCTCAGCGAGGGAGTGTCAGAGGCCAGTCTGACAGATGTCAAAGGTCAGCACATCATAAGACTGTGCTTTCATTGTTAGACTTCTTCTAATTGAACTGCAGATTGGAACAATTTATATATTTTAGAACAAATGACGATGGTAAAAACATTGAATATGCTAATTGCAGGTTGGTGTAGTGTGGGACACCTAAAAACCTGTCAGACGATCCGTTCTCGTCAGATAAAGTTTTAATTTTTATGTTTAGCATCTATGCTAAGTGACCAGAGACGGGGTATTAATCACCCAATGGCAGCTCAAAGATCTACAACATGACAACTGTTAGCATCCACGCTAGTATTTAAATGACTTAGTTGTTCCTGTCGCAACTTTTTTGGGACGTGTTGCAGACATCAAATCCCAAATGAGTGAATATTTGGCAAATATTTTACAATGTGAAAAAAAATCTGAGAGTTCAAGGGGTATGAATACTTTTTAACCCTTTGTACGTGAAACAACTTATTGTTTCATTCACTGATTGTATACATTACAGCAGCGTGGGAAAAGAAAACCAATCTTTTTCTTTTGGTGTCTTTTTTCAGTGCCTTCTCCGAGTGCCTTACGACTGGACACCACCGCTTCCTTTGGTGCCGCGAGGGAAGTCGTTGCCATAAAGGACTACTGCCCATCCAGCTTCACCACTCTCAAGTTCTCCAAGGGCGACCTCCTCTACGTTCTTGACTCGTCTGGGGGAGAGTGGTGGTACGCTCACAACAACACAGAGATGGGCTACATCCCCGCCGCCTATGTGGAGCCCATCAACTACAGAGACTCATCCTTCAGCGACAGCGGCGTGATAGACACGGTGTCGGACTGCAACGAGGAGGGAGCTAAAGAAATGGACCTGTTAGGCGAGTGGACAGGAGAAATTCTGAAACCGACCACTTTTCAAAATGGAAATCCTTTTGCAACAACCCATACCTCTACAAATCCGTTTCTAAACAGGGGTTCTCAGAGTGATCAGACGATAAAAGAGAAATCAGTTGACCTCCTTCTGTTTGACACACTCTCTTCTTCTGGCCCCAATTCTACCAGAAACACCGGAGACAATGGGTTTTCCAGCCACGTCTTTAGCTTGAACACTCTTAGTCCCACTGTGGCTGTGGGGCAAACGTTTCAAAGAGACAACCCGTTTTTTAGAAGCAAGCGTTCCTACAGCCTGTCTGAACTGTCCATCCTTCAGGCTCAGACAGAAGCTCCCCAAGCCTCCAGCGGTTTCTTCAGAGGCCTCAAAGCGCCTGCGCCCGAGCAGTTCCAGTCCAGGGAGGACTTCCGCACGGCATGGCTCACCCATCGCAAGTTGGCCAGGTCCTGCCACGACCTGGATTCGCTGGGTCAGAACCCGGGCTGGGGTCAAACGCAGCCAGTAGAAACCAACATCGTCTGTCGTCTGGACAGCTCAGGAGGAGCCGTGCAGCTTCCAGACACCAACATTAGCGTCCTGGTGCCTGAGGGCCACGTGGCAGCAGGGGACACACAACAAATCTCAATCAAAGCTCTGCTCGACTCACCACTTGAACTGAACAGCGATCGCTGCACCACTGTCAGCCCCGTGTTGGAGATCAAACTCAGCAACATGGAGGCCAAAACCACCATCACCCTGGAGATGAAAGTGTCCGTTGTTGTGAAAATGGACCACAGACAGACGACAGAAGTCTTGTGCGTGAGGAGTGACTGTAAAGAGGGGCCGTATGCCCCCATTCCTCAGGCCTACATCTATGGGGACACGGTCCAGGTGTGCCTGGATAACCTGGAGCCATGCATGTATGTGTGTGTGGTCACCCGGGCCCTGTCTGTACGGCCTGAAACCACAGTCTGGGAGCACGTTGTTAAAAAGATTACCTTAGGAGTTTACGGTCCAAAACACATCCACCCATCCTTCAAAACTGTGGTGGCCATGTTTGGCCATGAATGTGCTCCAAAGAGCCTGTTGGTGAGCGAGGCGGGTAAGCAGGCGCAGTCTGCACCACCAGTTGCCCTGCAGCTTTGGGGTAAACATCAGTTTGTCTTGTCGAAACCTCAAGACCTCCATGTTGAGGTTTACTCCAACATGGCCAACTATGAGGTAAAAGCCAGCGAGCAGGCCAGAGCGGTCCGGGGCTTCCAGGTTCGACTAGGCAAAGTCAGCAGGCTGATTTACATGATTTCCACCCGCAACGCTGAAGATGTTTCGGATTTCACTCTAAGAATCCAAGTCAAAGACGACCAAGATTGTATCCTTGCTCAGTTTTGTGTCCAAACACCAACACCGCCACCGAAAGCAGGCCCAAAGACGTCAGTGCAGCGGCGATTCCTGAAGAAGAAGGAGCTGGGGAAGATAGTTTTGTCTCCTCTTGCTGTTGCCACCAAATACCCCGTTTTCCAGGACAGAAAAATAAACAACCTAAAGTTTGGGAAATTAATCAAAACCGTAATCAGGCAAATGAAAAACCAGTACTTGCTTGAATACAAAAAAGGAGACTTTGTAGCCCTTCTGAGTGAGGAGCTGATCAAGCTGAAGGGCCAGTTGTGGACAAAAGAGTGGTACATTGGGTATTATCAGGGCAAAATAGGGCTTGTTCATGCTAAGAATGTCCTGATAGTTGGCAAGACAAAGCCCACTAACATCAGCGGGCCTGAACTTACAACCTGGTTGTTGCTGGAGCAAATACTGAAGCCCTGCAAGTTCCTCACATACATCTATGCCTCAGTAAGAACTATACTGATGGAGAACATCAGCAACTGGCGCGTTTTTGCGGACGCTCTTGGCTACGTCAACCTGCCCCTGACGCATTTCTGCCGCACAGAGCTGGACAGTGAGCCAGAGAGGGTGGCGTCGGTCCTGGAGAGGCTAAAGGAAGACTGCAACAATGCAGAGAGCAAAGAGAGGAAGTCCTTCCAGAAAGAGCTCCTGACTGTAAGTTGCAGCTTTGGCACGTTCCTCTGTTGTTTAGTATGAAAATAAAGAACACTAATTGCTTGCTCTTGTTTTAAGCACTGGGTCTCAATTGGATCCCCTTTGTTCCTCCGTGGGTCCAATTAAACAGCCATATGTTTGGGAGATTTCGCTCAAACAACATCCTTTCCTCAGGTTTATAATCTCTCCACAGCTGCTTACGGCCTGAAGCTTCAGGCAGTGATCCAGTTCTACTAATTCAGCCGGGAGTGGAGTTGATAGCTGCTGCGTTGGCACCAAGGTGTAGCAGGGGCCCGAGGAGCCGTGGAAAACAGCAGAGTGCTTTGTTCCCCCTACCCATGTCTGTTGCTGGAGTTTCACAGTGTGCAGTTTGCATATAACATGCTGATCTGATTAATCCAGCTGATCTTATATAGACACATAAATCAACCTGGGGGGATAAACAAGCCAGTAAAACAGCTGAAAGAAAAACAGCCTCATGTCCTGATACTTTTAAATATTACAGAGATAGTATCTGCAGGCTTTGATACGGTTGGCAGTCCTTTTTGTCTTTCTGATGCTTTGGAAGTGCTGAGCTGACATGGAAATGTGGATTTTTCAGTGCAGCCTGAGGGATTCTCCTCCACACAGTCTGAGACAATCTGAGTCTCTCCCCCGACTCAGATTGTCTCCCATCGACTTTTGACCAAGACCAATCAGCAAACAGGAGGAGGAGAAATCGTGAGTGATGACATCACTTCTCGGCGCTGTTTTAGATTTGGAGTTTTAACAATGGCAGCGGAGGAAGTGAACAAAGCTGTCTCTGTTTGCGACGCTTCCAAATACAGAGTTAATATTAACAGCCACCTTGTTCAGCTCTGCACTTCTCTATTCGCAGTGGAGGAGAGTTGTTTACGATGCAGACCGCTTCCAGTCCGCGGCGCTTTCATAACGTCGCTCTGGTGCACTACATGCATCTCAGATGTAAAATTTAAGACTTCATCTTAGTCCACACCTTCAGGAAGAAACTGTTTCTCAGCAGCCAAGAGCCTAGAGATCCTTTGGACAAAGCAGACGAGGGCAAAAGCATTCTTACAGTTTTCTCCTGGTTTTGCTTTTTTGTCAAACCCAACAAATTTGGTCATCAAAGAAAGCCTGAGTAGACACAAATTTAAATGTTATAATTACAGACTGTTTATTCATTACATTTTTAAAAAGATGTGGAGAAGTAGTAAACCCCGAGACCCAATAATAGTTTTTGCCGCTCTTAGCTGCTGAGCAGCAACAACTGACTTCAAGCATCTGGGATCAGAGCAGAGAAGTTCTTGAC